>NW_027656419.1:0-92145 GCF_964235325.1 Thermobia domestica
GTGGATGTCATGGTTAGAAGCTAATGACAGAGTCATAATGAAATTTCCTAAATCACAAAATCAGCAAGGGCGGAGGGAGGGGGGAAAACCAAACTTACAGGAGGGTGGGGTGAACTAAAATACAACGTGCAAGAGGACCAACAGAGTCAAAAACTCACGGCGCCAATCCACCATGTAACACAAAGTGAAGAATGGGGGGTTGCGTAGCTCGAGAGGGCTAAAGCAACTGGGCAATGGTAGAGCAAATATATAACCAATAAAAGAACGGTTTTCAAATTAGAGAATGGTAGCTTAAGGTGTGTGAAGGGATAGATGGTAGAGCAAGGGAATAGCAACTAAGATTCAGTCTCACCCACAATAACAAGATGAGCAGGCCGGTGTCTGGTCCTTCTGAGGATGGTCTGAAGTTCTTCGGTAAGCCAAGTGGACCTTCGGTGAAGTAGTACTGCGGTTAAGTTACCATCGTCTGGTCTCCTCTCAGCAAGTCGACCCGCAACAATGACCAAGCCAAATGACCGGGCTAAAACTGACCAAGATCAAGCTTTCTCAAGTCTATTTGTTCCGACTGTCTCTCTGACGTCATGCGGAAGAAAAGATCGAAATTTCCACGCAGTCATGGCCCCGTTCATTACCCCAGATAGACACAATTCGAGTGCACCTGCACTCCTATCGATGACACAGCGTGACTTCTCCAAAGTCCGTTCCGGGATGCAAACGTCGTCGAGAATTTCTTGTACCAAGGCAGGAAGGAAAGAACTTTTTCCTGACGACACATACTTACTCTGTAGAGATGCTTCCTAGTTGTGTCACAGACCCTGGGTAAATGTTCGGAGCGTCCATTGAACGACAATAAGGCATGACTATGAGAGTCCAGTGGAAACAAACTTATTGAGAAAGCAGCTGATCAAACCAGAAGTACGGAAAATAGCAAACGCGGATGAGACTGTTAAAGGTTAAGGTTCTGAAGGTTGCTACCACTGTTTATTACACAAAATACATACAAGGAGCTTCCTTGTAGTAAGCAAACAGTTTTCAATTTTAATGACTGAAGCTGATATCGGGCGACGTGGTCTGATGTTGTTGACATCTGCCAGGCGACGAACTCCCAAGGGCGATGACTGCAGCATTTCCAAAGAATAGATGAAATCTCGGGAAGGCTGGTGGACAGGCCTTCATATCCCGTTACAATATTGTCGAAGATGAAATGTGTTTAACTTATGGATGGACAAAATTTTCCGGAATCCGCATTCCGAAAAATTTATTTTACAGAATCAGAAATTTCATTTTCTAAGGATTTTGGAAAAAATCCGGAATTCACAAAAATCCGAAATTTAGAAAATTACAGATTTCAGAAAAGTGTGGATTTTTTTCCGAAAATCAGATTTTTTCGAAATGCGGAAATTTTTCCGAATTCTGGAACTTTTCCGAATCCGGAAAGTAAAAATTCTGGAATTGACCTTCCCTAATTTAAATTAATAGATAACAAGAAGCTGAACGAAATGTGATGCCTTAGAGTTATAACGATGTAATGTAAATAATATTAGCAATTTGTATATTATCAATCTGTACCTGTTTTAGGTATATGATCAGAGGCGCAATAATTGAACAGAAATAGGTATATTGAAAAAAGGAAAAGGTTTGTTGATTAGTTGATATACATAATAGGTTGTCAAGATGACATGGTTGTTATGAAGATATGTAGTTGATGATATATATTCGACAAATATTTTGTGATATAGTGAAGGATTGTCATCATCTTACAGAATAAAAGAAGTGTAAGCTGTTATTAGCCATATAAAAGTCTTGCTTGCTAATAATATTTAATATTTAATAATATAGAAATATAGATTTGTATTATCTCGTTATATAATGGTGCGACGAATCCCGGGACCCTGTAGAAGTCTTGAAGCATAGTAAAGACAGGGTTACATTTTAATATAAAAGGACTTACGAACTTACATTATACTTGTTTGCGTTAATGCTGATAGATTAATGACAGATAATACAGAAGAAACCATGTCACAAATTGTAACTACTAATCAAATTCTGGATATGTTTATGCAATTAAAGCAGCAACTTGTAACGACATTCGAAGAAATAAAACTCAATACGAGTCAACAAATTACAACGAAATTCGATGAACTGAAATTAAATATAAGTCAACAAATACAGGTGATGTCCCAAGAAATCACTCCACAAATGACTCAGCAAATTGGTTCTGAGTTGAACTTAAGGAATGAACAGTTCAATGCAAAAGTTGAATTAACTGATCAACGTAAGCAAAGATTGGAAGAGTCTGATGATAAGGATTCTAAAAAGACGAAAGTTGAGTTACCTGTAGAAGATAGAATGAAACAGGTCACAATACCTTTGTGGGATGTTCCTTATGAAGAACAGTTGAAGAAAAAGACTGAAGAAACAAAATCGTCGCTCATGCGACGGACGGATTTGCTGCCGAGAAGGAATTTGGATTTGGCAGGTTGGGAGAAGAAAGAAAAGAGAAGAATGAAGGACTTGCTTGTGAACTTGTTGAAATTAAACCACTAGCTGTTGTTGATGGTTACCGTAACAAGTGTGAATTTAGAGTGGGCATAAACCCTGAGATGCAAGAGCGAACAGTGGGTTTTCGACTGGCTAGCTTCAAAGAAGGTTCAATGAGGATTGGACCGGCAGACTTTCTGAGACATTTGCCTGACAGAATGAAAGAGGCAGTAAAGGTCTTCCAACAATACATACGAGAGTCAGATAAGCCATTTGTTCTAGAGACTCATGAAGGTTACTGGAGACAATTGATTATCCGAATATCGAATACTGGCGATTTGATACTGTTGGTAGTTATGCATCCACAAACCCTGAATGAGGAGGAAATAGGGAAGATTAAGGATGATTTGAAAGATTACTTCCAAAGCAGAGAAGGAAACAGCTTGAATATAACATCGTTCTATTTCCAGATGTTCACTGATAAGGAAGAAGGAACCCTGACCACTGCAGCTATTGTTCGGAAAAGAATACGTGGAAGAAACTATATGTGACATGAATTTCCGAGTATCTCCAGATTCCTATTTTCAAGTGAATACTTCGGGAGCCGAGCAGCTTTATACTTCGATCGCGGAAATGGTTGAGGTTGACGAAGAAACTTCCTTGATAGATGTGTGTTGTACCACTAGAGAGATTGGACGTAGTCTTGCTAAGAAATGTGCTCATGGCATAGAAATGTAGAACCATGCAATTGAAGATGCAAGAGCCAATGCTGTAAGGAATGAAATCACAAACAGCGAATATTTTGTTGGACCGGCTGAAGATATTTTGCTCACCGTAGTGGAGAATGTAGCTGAAAAGAAGATACTTGTTATTGTAGATCCACCTAGAGCTGGGCTTCGTCAGAAGTTGATTATTGAACTTACACACTGCCAGCTGATTATCTTATTCGGAAGACTAGATCCTGAAACGCTACCAAAGGCAAGGAAACCTATTCCATTGTCTATTACGCAGCAGGCCAGGAGGAGCATGTTACGTGACGTTGGGTAACAATTATAAATAATTTACTAGTTTCTTTAATAGCTCATCTATGATTGATTCATCATGAAATACTTATGTAGTATATCTATTGTCTTAAATTTTTTTGTTGTTAATTTGTATGTCATTATGATAATTCTAAAGCGCTATGTTTATCTTCATTTATTTGTTCGCTCCAAAAGAGGGCCGATTATGCTTAGTTGAAGTTCATGACATTAATCTTAAATATTTGTTTCAATTTTATATTAATTGCAGATCATAATTCGCTATTATACAATCTGTACCTGTTTTATGTATTGTGATTGCTAAGATCTTTGCATATTATATTGCCTTCTGATTTTGTTAACATCTAATAGGACGATAGTCGTTATTTATAAATAATGTTGCTGGAACATGGATAAATACGTTAAATGTAGATAAAGATGATATATTATTTAATACGGGGACGAATAGCCAACTGAATAGTCCTATCGACGATGTTTTTTTGTTGTTATTAATATATGAATGTATGATTAAGACTACATATAAAAGAATATAATATTGTAATATGAATATATATATAAGGATAAGAGAAGAAAAATAAATGTATTAATGCAATTTTTAAATTCATAGGAGGGCTATTCAAAATATCAATATTTGGAAACTTTTTTTATCCAGGGTTCTTTCCTTCACAGTATTACTGTTACGTAATTCCCGTTCGAGCGACAATTTATATAACGATGTAATGTAAATAATATTCGTTTTCGAGAAAGACAATTTTTAATTGTGTGTACAGGTATAACACAATTAGTTCGTTACCGTACTAAAGATAATTGCCAGTTTTTTTTCTGGGCCATATTAGTTATTTATTTACAGTATGTTTAAAAATACATTATCAATTATATAAGATTGCATTTATGACTTACTTATTTAAAAAAGTATAGTAAGATTTTAATGGCTTGTAAGGGTTAAGTTAATTCTAAACCACTATACGTAGTTACGTAGCTGCTTTATCATATGGCTAATATCATGAGCGTTCGTTTTCAGGGAATTGAAATTAACTAAATTCTATTAATGACCGTCCATTACATTATGCGATTAACTACTGGGCAAACAACGAAGAAGCAACTATGAGTACAACGAATCAGGCAGTTCATAATAATGGACAATTTTTCTGAGAAATTTCTTGTCAGAAATTAACGAAATAAAAAGTTCTCTTCAGTATAATTCTTGAAAATGAATACAACCAAACTACCTTCTAAGTTCGTACTCGGATTTCCCTCCATTCTAAATGAATCATAGACTTTTATTTATGCATCGAAGCATGAAATGTTCCGTAATATTAGTTTTATGATTTGTCCGTTTTCATCCCTATTTGGACCCCATTGTTTGAGTACTTTATAGTAATTCACCAGTAATTGATAAGTAAATTTTTAAGCTAATCGAAATGACATTCCATACTTGCACAATATTACACCCCGCTACATATCTAGTGAGTATATAAAGTTACTGTAAAAATTTTTAAAAATGCTTTCAAAATGCATTTTGATACTTATGACGAGTTGAATTGTGTAAATTACTAAGTGTTTCATTAGTACTCTCAACTTATCTTGTTCCTTACTTGTCAGACAAATCGCGGTGAATAACTTTTGAACATCAGTATGCTGCTAACAGCAGTACCTTTTTGTTTCCCACCTAGTTATACATTTTTTCAGAGTTTCTTTAATTTTGAAGGCATTGCATCACCAAGAACTAAAAGTGACCATCTAGGAGCACTATAGCTAAAAAGAGAAAGAAAAAAAAACTTAAAGCACCACCAAAAAAATTTTGAACGTATATGGACACCAGATTATGGGCACAGCAATGGGCGTACGGAGTACTTAGAGTAGTATTACTAATTCTTGCTTGTAAACCACTCCGCTCATTACTGATGCTCCATCATATCCCTGCCCTCTGCACCGTTCCATGTTGATTTGGTTGCTAAGTAAGATGTTTATAGTTCTAGGCCCCATGCTTATCTAATGCATAAAATCCTACGAAGGTTTCTCTAATTTCTAATGTCGCTTCTTCATAGTTCACAAAAACGTAGCGAAGAATCACACTAACCTGATCAGTTTTTGTTATGTCCAGTGTTGTATCTACGATTATTGAATCAAAAAATGAGATTTTCGTACATCTTCAAAAATAACTTCCATAATTACGTTTTCCACATAAGAAATAAAGAACAGAAGTTCAAGTTCCAAGTAATAAACGGATTTAGCGTGGGTTTGGGAGCTTTAAGAACGAAAAAAGGATGTTGCTAAAGTTACTACTAATGTAGAGTTTCACTACAATGATTATTTCTCATACATAAGAAATGGCCCTATAGGCTTGGGGGCTCCTCCAAAAAACGTTACTAAAATTTCTGGCAATTTTAACATTGACAATGATTGTTTTCATATATAAAAAGTAAATAACAATATAAGTATTCAGTACTGAGTAATAAACGGGATCAACGAGGCCCCTAGGCTTGCGGGCCCCAAAAACAGAAAAAAATACTAAAATTGCTGGCAATTTTAAAATTGACAATGATTTTCTCTTGCACATAAGAAATTAATAATAAAATCAGTAGCCTATGGACAGGGCCGAGCTGGGATACTAATGAGGGCGGTGGACAAATCTACTAAAAGGGCGCCCAAGCATATATATACTCTGAAAGAATGTATGGATACCTTTCTATATCAAATTCACCACCAAATTTGTTTTAGTAGTAACGTAAATAGCTAATTTGCACCTCCTAGACTTGATGACCCTAACAATGTTTTTGTAAACGGTATAAAATTATGCAGGTCATCGTTATGGAGTTTCCGCCATTCCCCATTCCCGTTCCTCTTGGAGTTCGAATATTGGTTTCAGAAACTTCTTTCAAATACTATCAGTCTGCGATTTTCCCTCAGACAATGTTTCGTAAACATACAGCACAACAGGCATGATTATCGTTTTATATTTTAAGCTACAAATTCCTCAACAGAATTAGCGACAGCAAAAGATTTTTAACTGAATAATAACACGAAATCCCTGCTTTCAGTTGCCATCAAATTTTTTTGTGATTATGGTTTTGGTCTGTTAATAATGATTCTAGATATTTGAAAGTATCCATTTTGTCAAAAGAAAATATTATTTGATATTTTAACGCATCCATAAAATACAGTATTACGATCCCGACAAACTTCCATTTATTTAGTTTTCTCTACATTTACTTTTAAGCCTATATCCCTGCAAGCGTTAGTTAAAATGTCTGCATTCTTTCTATTGTTCTATCATCCCCTATTAAATTTAGATCATCAGCATACGCCATAACCTGGTAAATACAATTGAGCTCTAGGACCTGATTCCTGTCTTTGATTTTCCTTATAGTGTTCTCCAGAACAAAGTTAAATAATAATGGCGACAGCGCATCACCTTCTTTCAAGCCATTCTCAACGTGAAAGCTCGTGAACAAGAATTTTCTACTCTGACCTTACTTTGGGATTCATTTAAACATATCTTAATTAATCTACCTTTTGTGGTATTGAAAATTCTGTAAGCATGTTGTTTAATGTTTCCCTTCTACCCTAATCCAAAGTCAATAATTGATGTGCCAGAATATTGCATTCCCATTTCTTTTCAAGTGTTAGTTGAATAGTAAATATCTGGTCCATAGTTGATCGATTTTACCTACATCCGCTCTGGTAATCTCCAATAATTTCATCTGTGTATGGAGTGAATCTTGCTAATAGAATGTGTAAGAAAATTTATTGGATGTTGACTGAAGAGAAATGCCTCAATAATTATTAAATCAGTTTTTTTGCTTTTCTTCTGAACTGGAAGAAGGGTTGATTCTTTTCACACTTGGGGTAATTTTTCCTTGTTCCAGATAAGAAGAATGAGTTTGCGTATCTTGCTTTATAATCCCCCCAGCTAAAATTAAGTCATCCAGAATTTCGTCTACATCCGGAGATGTGTGTTTCTTTAATTTTTAATAGCGATTTCTTTTTTTTGTCTGGTTAGGTTCTGGAATATACAGTTATGCTGTATACATTTCACTTTCTCCACACACATTAATTTTTGGCTAAGCAAACTTTCAAAGAAATCTTTCCATCTATTTAAGATGCTATTCTGATCAGTGATAACCGTTCCTTTAGCTTTCTTTAATAAATAAGCACGAAGTTGATAGCCTTTCTTAAGTCAGTTGATGCATTTATACATGTCCGGAATGTTTTTAGTTTTTACTATTAGCTTCAACTGAATTAAGTTTAGCTTTCGAAAATCGCGTTTCTTTATTCTAGAAGTTTTGGAAGTTTTTTGCCAGATGACGGTGAAATTTTATGTAGTAATTTCGTTCGGATTTTGTAGCCAACACTGTTTCTTCTGTTTTCTCTTCTCTGCTACTTTAGTGCATTGCTGGTTGAACCGTGCTTTGTTCCTACGTATTTCTGCGTGTCCCAATATTTCTTTTGCTGGAATCTTAATGTTTTCTCTAATTTCAACCAAGTATCCTGAACACTAGTGCACTCCGAAGCTTCTAAAACCGAGGATCTATTCGACACCTCAATCTGGCTCCCCTCTCACCTGACTCTCCTCTAATTTCTTTAAATTAAACCGCTCCGTTTTCAGATATTGAATATTTCCTTTATTCAACGATATTCTCTCTCTTATTATCATAATCAACTCTTCTGAACGACCGAACATCAGTTGTGCTAGACTGTTTTCTTCTATTAAAACGTGATCGATTTGACAATGTGTTTTTCCGTCTGGTGAGGTCCAAGTATATTTATGAACGTCGCGATGTGGGAATTTTTTAATCATCACGATAAGGTTTCTGGATGTTGCAAAGTTCAAGAGTCTAACGCCGTTGTCACGACCTTTCTTATGCAGAAATTTATTCCCTATAATCGGTTTGAAAATACCTTCTCGTCCTAGCTTCGCTTTGAAACCGCCTAACAGAATTTTCATATGGTATTGCAGGAGATGATGAAATACCCGTTCTATTCTTTCGTAAAAACTTTTTTGTCATCCTTATTTTCTTTTTGGCATGTACGGTACATTTAAAACAACAATATTACACCACCGACCCTTAAGCGAAGTAAAAGAAAATCTATCATTAACAAATTCAACCCATGTAATTGGTGATATTACGTATTCGTTTGTGAACGAAAAGACCTGATCCTGGTTGGTAATTTTTAATTCGTTCCCCGTAAAAGAACGTAAAATTTCCCGACTTGATTCCTCCATTTGGTTTTCATCTAACTTCCTGATATCCCAACTCATTCGTTACACATTTTAACGCGCCTGTCCTATAGAGGCTTCTTATCTCCCGTGTTCCAATTCTCATGTCAATTTTACTTTGCTGAGTTCGTGACAAGTTATCAGTTGTGATCCGAGGATTCTCCTAATATATCTGAACAATTCTTTTTTTTAAAGGATGAGTTGTTAGCCCCACACCAAATCCCCAAGCCGGAGGATCACCCCTTGTCTGTCCACGACTGCTTATTCATTACATTCTCAGCTAACCTCTATATCCCAGAGGCCTTCTCCTTCTCCTCCTGAGGACGCGCCGTGTCATGGTGACAGGAAGACCACATTTTACGGAAATCAATATATAAGTAGCTATATTTCAGAATTACAATAGGTTCTGATTATCCTAACACTGATTTAAAACACACAGGAACAATCAATATGCTCGGATATATGGATAAATATTAAGACTGTGAAACCTTCGATGCCGTAAAAATCCTACATTAGAGACTAGTGTCAGTGTAATATTTTATGAATGCATCCTACGTTTGACTATCCGAACTATTCTTGATGTATCGCGTTGTTTCGTTTTATAGCTACATAACTTTTCAATACTTGTATACTCTTTACCTGTTCTCTGCCAATAGCAACTGTATGAATTTATAATACAAAACTGAAATACAGAAGAATAAAATTTTAAAAATGTGGTATTTCGCAGGGTATTTCATGTAAAGGGCGCCTTGTATTCTTCACAGCTTCTTTATTAACAATCACTATTTGAATTTATTATATAAAGCTGGTACACAGGATAACTAAAACCACTTATCTATAATGTGATGTTTCGTAGGGCGCCTTATGTAAAACTTTTCACGGGTCCTTTACCAATAATAACTGTATGTATTTATTGTACAGAACTGTTGTATACAGAAGAGTGAATAAAATCGTCCATCTTTGATGTGAACTCGCAAGGGCGCCTAATGTAAAGGGCGCACTGCATCTTTCACGGGTTCTTTACCAACAAAACTGTAAGAATTTATTACTAAAAACTTGTACCTTTATTTATACTGTGATGTTTTGGAGGGTGCACCGGGACACGTCCCGGTGGGCCAGCACGGGTCTGCCAACGCAGTAATTAACAGGTTCGACGTTGCACCGCTTGCAGCGCCCATTGTTACGGCACTGATTATATGATTCTAAAACAAAGAGAAATTATTAGTGTTACGTAGAACTGGAAAAATAGGTCTATCTGTTAATACAGTTTATTTTGTTTAGTGTATATTTTCGTATACATAGATGGGAGTGCAAATAGTTAATATATATTTACATTCTTTAAGAGCTTCATTTACAAGTAACATTTTTCTCCGCCCAAAATTTCGTTCCTTATAGAAATATGTTTTTTTTTTTTTAGGTAAGGGATTAGGTTTGGGAGATTTCTTTAATCATCTATTTTGTTTATTTCAGTATACTTTGTTTCATATCAAACAAACTAACACCAGCCATTAGAGGGTTACGCCCTCTCTTTGGTATATAGAAATATGTTGGAAATTCTTTAATATATAACTTTACAAACCACTGCTAGTGAGTGAGATCTGACCATTCTTTTAGGTTCCAAAAAATTTAGAAGTAATTATTTCAATAAAATACCACAATTAGTTAGTGCAATAAGTGCATGGCAGGTCTATAGCTTACACGTCTTTATAATACGATGCAGTAAGATTGTGTAAATGTTTATAAGGATTAGGTCGTTGATAATGTCTGTAATCTATGATTTACTAACGTGGAACAGAAATTGCTGAAATTGCGCAATTTTCCTCCGTGACGTTGCCAACAACAGGATTCAAAAACTTGTGTGAAATTTTGTGCATATAACATGCTATATACAGAGAAAGTCCTACGTATTCGTACACCGACATAATTATTTGCCTGTAGCTCCAACTTTGTTGGAGATAGAACATTGAAACAAACGGCACTGCTTTCTTCATTAAGCTTTTTATTCTTTACCAATTACACGTTTCGTGAATGCGAATACATAGACAAATAATGGTAAAGAAGCAAAAATGAACATGTTTTTGACGTGTCAAAAGTATTCGTACACTAAAATTAAAGACACAAACGTCCAGCTGTTCGAGCTGTTGTTCACACGGAACGCTCTCTGGCGGTTTGCAAAGCTAAACACATATATAATATATAATTTTTGTGTGTGGGTATGGGTAGAGTACAGAAAGGATTAAGTGTTATTCCTAAGGTTGAGGAATTAGGCATGGATATTAGAAAAGCTTTTAGGAAAGTGACCCACTGTTGCAAATTGTAATTATTGATCTAATACTTCAAGTGATTTTATTATCATATGTTCATGAAGCAGTTTATCTTAACATTAAATCACGCCTAGTATTTTCAGTCCAATTTCTTCAAAGCAGTTATTTTTCTCACTCTTGTTTATGCTTATTATACTCTCTATCAATAGCTGTGTTTCTTACCTCTCATCTACTTCCAATTTACCTTCTATCAAACACAGAATACATTTTCTTCTGAGCTAGTATTCCAACCAATTTAGGAGGAATGTACATGTTAATCCGAGACTTTATTTAGAAGCTTAAAATCTAATCGTAGAACGGAGGCAGTGTTTGCAACAGGAATTTGCAGCTGAAGAGGGATAGCTGTTTTCTCTTATTGGTAAACGGTACCCATTTCTCGACCCAGTTCGAGTCCGTTATTGAAGATAACGTGTCAACAATATGACGGGTACAGTGAACAGTGTATGGTGATAAAATTTACAGTGAAGGAGGGCATAAAACCAGCTAAACTTTACAGAATACTTCAATCACAATCCACTGATGAGACACTGAAAGACAGCAGGACATTTGAATGGTGCAAGCAACTAAAAGATAGCCATACGTTTGTAACTGATGATCCTGGTCGTCGTCGATCCCTGTCCACAACAATTATTCCTGGAGCCATTCAGCATGTTGAAAAGCTCAACATTAACAATCATTACTTAACCTATTGTGAAATTGTAAATTTGAGTAATCTTTCATTACAAACACTAAACACATTGATGTTCCAAAAAAGTGAGTGCATGCTGCCTTCCAAATAAAGCTACTATGTGTCCCGATTTCGGATGAAATGTTGTGCATTCTGATGTGGCTCTGCCGGAACCTTAAAAGTCCCAATTTCCTTTTTATTAATGAGGTTGATGACTATCATTCTTTAAATATAGCTTCCGCATTATAATATAAGATCTTCAAAATAAGAAGAAACTTTAGTACTTCAGCAGTCAAATAGGTAGGCAGTCAGGCAGGCGAATAGGCATGTATTTAGGTATCCAACATGTAGGCATAAGTGTAACTAGAATATCACAGGTGCACTTGAACAACGTTTCACCCCTAGAATAGTGTTGGGCCATACGCTAAAACTGTGGCCATTCTTTCAATTCTCAACAGTAAGCGATAATACACACCTATAGTTACGTCAACACATATGGACCTATACATAGGTTACAAATTATTTAATCGGCAACATTTTATTATATATTATATGCTACAGAGTATATATGATTAAATCGTCTAAATTTCTTTTATCGATTAAATATGATACATGCTTAACTAATCATACTTGTGTTACGTTACAACGGATAATGTATTGGTGGGACATTTCATCACCAAATCTACCTACAATCTCCTTTCAGAAGGTGAAACACTAATTCCAAAACAACTTTCTTCTTTTCACCAGAACAGAAGAGCTGATCCACACCAATGACTAAGTCAAACAGGTTGTCCTAGAGTGGTTCGAAGCGTTTTAGGATCTGTCAAACGCTGGAATAGATGTAGGACTTCTACTTGGGTATGTTGAAAAGTAAATTTAGTTTTCACTTTTTTTATTTGTTCAATTTTCTAATTTCTCCTAAAAGTTCCTGATTGACTTTAACATCCTTCGTACTTCTCTTTACGTTGTTATATATATAAAAAATATAAAGTGGAAAGAGGGTATAAAATGTTACACTTTTGTTTACAACACCTCGTTGGTGTGGTAGCTATCATATTTTATTTTGGTTCTTGTGATCCATATTCAATCCCCAGTGGGAGAGAAAAAAATTCAATCACATAATCGTGTGATCGCAACTTCTCACTTTAGTTAACAGCACTTTCACTAACGTTAATTAGAATAATTTGGTTTGTTGGGATAAGATGAAAACCAGAAGGCTGGAGCAATTATTATCACTGCCTACTGTAGCGATACCATGCGACATTGTTGCAAAAATTTAATTCCACTGGATTTAACGGTGACATTTTTAGTGTTTATCTATATAATATGTATATAGAGGTTCATCCTTTTCCATCAGAACAAATTAAATTCATTACATACCTACGCCACTTTCCATTACGCTCGATGTGATGTCCATCAATATGCACAAGGTTAAAAATTTACATGAAAAGGTATTGTGAGGGATCAGGTCACGCCGTCCCCCACGCCTAACTTTTGCATTGTAATTTTTTAGGAAGTGGATGTGCACCACAGCTATTTTTTTTTTTTTTTGGAAATTAGGTAACTGCATCCTCCCGCGTTCTATCTCATTGATACCCCTGAATATGGACAATTACTAGTTATTGCAGTTTCCACTGCAGCTAAGTTCACTACAACCATTCTAGGGATATTGCTTGTGTATTGTTCCACTCATACTAGCAGGTTTCCCACAGATTATTTACATTTTAGCTCGTATAATAAAAAGTACCGTTAACAGAAGTTCAAAAGCACAGTAACCCATGATACCATCATTTGGTCTTTTAATTCAAATATTCTCCAGTGGAAAAGTGTGAATACTCGATACTCTTGCAGAATCATGTGTCAGTAGAAACTCCCCGATGTTGTGTATATGTGACATGAAGCTTTATTCTACTGGCGTTTCACACAATAAGTGTACGGCAATTCAATTTACGTAAACGAAAAATAGAATAGAATTTTTGTGACAAGGGCCATTGATTTTCTCCTCAGCTTTCGATCTTCATTTTCCCTCTTTAGCAAATTTCAGTAAAAACATTTAAAAAATATCTATTCTCATATCCGTATTTAGAATATTTCTTCGCGTTGACGCAGAGTTACATCGGTCTTTATCAAGAATACCTCTGTCCGTGGTGAACCCAATAATTCCGTGTTTCCATCTTCCGTTCATTGCCAGAACAAATTCCAGCGGTTCCAGCTTGGGGTACACATAAACATTTCTAGCATTACTCTTTTACTCTGCAATCTACTGGAATATTGTTTCATTTACGTTGGTCTTGCAAATATTGCAATCTTATTTGTGGTGCTTATCACAATTTCCTTTGGATTGGGTCGTTGTAATTGTTTCGCAATAACGCTCTGTACTAATGGATTGTCACTAGTGCTGTCGAATTTTTGTGACATTTGCGGTTTTAGGTTTTTGAGAAAACCACTTTTCTGAAAATCGAAAAACGCAAATACGGTTTTCAAAACCGAAACCGCAAAAACGGTTCTCAAAATAGAAACCGCAAAATCGGCTTCAAAACCGAAACCGCAAAAGCGGATTTACAAACGGAAATTGCAAAAGCTATTTTCGAAAGCGAAAGCCGCCCGAAACAGCGTTTGCAGTTTTATAAGCGAAACCATGTTTGTCCTTTTCAAAGCAGAAACTATGTTTGCTGTTTTTTTGTTTTTACACTTTTAACAACTGTGAAAGCATCTATCAGTCGAGACAATTGTATTGACTTATATGTGTATTTTAACTTTTGTATTTGCTGCAAGACTATTATGGTAATATCTGCAGGACTGTGCAAAAGGGATAGTTCGATGATTGTACAAGACACAGCTAAATTAGGGTTGCCATTTTAAAATCAGAAAAGAAGGGGGTTCTAAAGTGTAAGTACTGATGTGAACTTGTATGTTACAAATACTGACCTGGGATCCTTCGCCTTTTTTTTTTAGTTATTTCTTTAATGACAATTCCAATGTACTTTTCGGCTGCAGGGAATCAAACTGGATTTCACCTGAAGTTCACACATTTTGTATATTAGACTACTTGGAACACGAATCTGAAGGAATTTTGACATTCCGAATTTCGGAACTCCAGATATTCGAACATAAAGTGATCATCGAAGCAAAAAGAGCCCATTTGATTTTTATATCTGTAAACTAGACCAAAATGAGAAATTATCTGAAGGAATTTTGACATTCCGACTTCCCGAACTCGAGATACTAGAATTTATGCAGTAGTTTTATATAGTATGTATAAAAATAACGAATAAAGTTCTATCGCTTTTTCACATCATCTCAGAACATCGATATGTCACCTAAGATGTACCTGGAAGATCAATAATAGTGCCCATCCTTATCAACTACATTCTGCCAACGTTCGGGATGGGCATTAGAACTTGCTTTGCCAGGAAGTGAAGAAGGTATTAAGTGCATTTTCCACCTCTACTACAGAGTTGAAATGGAGTCCTCTAACGTGAGTGCCCAAGAAATGAAACAGGTGATTATTGGACGGTGCAATGTCCGGTGAGCATGACAGAAGCAATAGTGTTTCCCATCCAAGGCGTAGGGTGATCTCTCGGGTCATTCTAGCCATGTGGGGCTTAGCGTTGTCCCATAACGGTTCAACACGTTAGCGATTGAGAAGTGCTGGCTCCAGGGTTTTGAGTTTTTCTTGAACACGGCATAACAGTTGACAGTAGACAATTGAATTGATGTTCTCCTCTGACCAGCCGTTAGCTGTTCCCGATGCACGATATCACGAGCAGTCCAAGAAACACACAGGAGGACTTTCTGCTGCATTGCTGGTTTCAGCTGTTTTGGATCCGGTTCATGGGATTCTAACCAATGATGACGACGCCGTGGAGCTTCGTACAGGACCCACTTCCCTTCACCCACTGTCCAGAAATGGCTCCTTCCTCGGACCAGACAGCAAAGAAACAAAGGTGTCTGCTCGCGTTGCCTTCTTGCCCGGAGTCAAATTATGTGGGACCCATAGACCCACCTTGTAGTGCTTCCCAAGTTGATGAAGGTGGTGCCGAATGGTTTCTCCACTCACATTGAATGTTAGCCCCAGTTCCTCACATGTCTGTCCACTGTTCGCCTCAATTGCTACCTGAAGATCTTCATTTTGTATATGTAATGGTCTTCCGGCACGTCGTGCGTCTTTCGTGAGTGTTTCGTCCCCGTCCTTCAACTTGCTAAACCACCCTAGCACTGTCTGCGTAATCACGACACCCTCACGAAAGGCCTGAAATATCTTCCGCCCCACTACGGTGGCGTTTGACCCAAGTTTAAACTCATACAGCATACACGCCCTTATGACGGTCTGTGGAGGTTCCATATTCACTCTGTCCTTACACAAGTTCATATTGTAACTGAACTGCCACAACCAGGTAGAATGTTGGATATACCCACACGAACAACTGACCTTCACCTTATCTCCATTCCCATTCAACTCACGGTGTGAGGGAAAATTGAACACACATCTCCACAAAAAGCGACAGAACTTTCTTGATTACCTTTATATATCTCACGGGACATAATATGTTTCGTACAGTGAATATTGTGTTTTTTTTTAAATAGATACATAGCGCCTATATTAAATTTTAAGTTTCAATAACTCGAGTTCCAAAATACGGAATGTCAAAATTCCTTCAGATTCATGTTCCTCATGGTCTAATTTACAAAATATATAAAAATCAGGTGAGAGTTGAGTTTGTTTCCGTGGTGACTTTGTAACCATATGGTTCAACTCATCGAATATTAATGAAGAAAATGTTAACTTTTTAAGTAAACATCGTATAAAATCAGTCTTAAGAACTTTTCTCTCAGCAAACAGACGAAATGCATATGTGTGTGTTTGTGTCGCGTCTGCGACGGAAGTCTTAGTTAACCCTCTCATCTCTCCAAATACGTTGCTAAAATTCAGCACAGGGAGCAAACTTCGTCTCCAAAAATTCCTGCCTATAGGTTGTCATAGTTATTTTTAGCTCCGACATCAACAGTTTGCATCGCAAACCTCGCTGTTGGTTAGAAATGCGGAGAGGCGGGGAGAAAAGCCAAAGCAATCTGACGATTGTTTCTGGTGTGACTACAGCCTGTAACGAAGGGGTCAGCTCCCGATGAGCAGACTAACGCAATTGCGCGTAATATGGTACATTTGTTATGTAGTAAATTATAGTGTTTAGAGCATTAACAAATGTTTGATGCAACGATGAACATGTACTAGAAATATGGTGCGTTGATAATGTCGAAACTTTTGCCTAGAAAACAAAATCCAATTTTAAACATTTGTTCGTAATTGTTACTTTTAAAATCGTCTTGACGGCAAGGAGCTAGCTGCGCAATAAAAAAAAACTTCAAGACCACCCGAAAGAAGATAAAATGGAATGTAAGGGAATTCACCCCCCAACCTTAAGGACATCCGCCTGGAACCGCCAGAAATCATTTTTCTCCAGCATCAAATTGAGTGAAAACTGGTAATGCGAAATTGCGGAAACTAACGATGTAATGAATTTCAACCGGTAACTCGCGACTACCGCGCCTTCTGCGATTGTAATAAGAATAATAGGGCGAAGTGTTAAATTTTATTATCATATTCAATTAGTTAAAACAAAGTGCCAAAATGTAATGTAATATGTGTTTGTGCAGTTTCAGTGTTGTATTAAAATGAAAAGTGGAATTTCGCATATCCTTTATCAAAATAATTACAATAGTATAAATTTATACTTTGTAGTTTAATAGATAACCTAATTTACTTTTCTTTCCAGCATAAATAACTAATGCCTATGCAAAATAATAATTTTCTCATGATTAAATTGTATCGGCATTGAGAATATGATTAGAATCAGCTTTTATGTCAGTTTCCCAGAAGGTTCTGACCGGAATTCTGAACCGCGTGTCCAGTGGCTATATAGTCGGCTTTAGTAGAAAGTTCGAACTACTATTGAAGTCTAAAGAGAGGTCCAAAACATAGAGGATCGAATCCCGGACTCTCAAAAATGTCTAAGCCCTCCTAGGGACCTGCAGGACACGAACCACATACAGTAATATATATGTCTTCCCGAACGGGAACGTACAAGGATCTAACCCTGATACAGTAATAATTTTATTTTCGAATATCTCGAGTTCCGAAATACGTAATATCAAAATTCCTTCAGATTCGTGATCTTCGTGGTCTCATTTACACAATATCTAAAAATCAGGTAGAGTCCAGTTTGCTTCCGTGGTCACTTTATTTTCGAATATCTCGAGTTCCGAAATACTAAATGTCAAGATTCCTTCAGATTCTTTTTCCTCCTGGTCTAGTTTACAAAATATATAAAAAATAAGGTGGGATCTAGTTTGCTTCTGTGGTCAATTTATGATCGAATATCTCAAGTTCCGAGATTCGGAATGTCAAAATTCCTTCAGATTCGCGGTCTTCGTTGTCTCATTTACAAAATATATAAAAATCAGGTAGGGTTCATTTTGCTTCCGTGGTCAATTTATGATCGAATATCTCGAGTTCCAAAATTCGCAATGTCAAAATTCCTTCAGATTCGTGTTCCTCATGTTCTAATTTACAAAATATATAAAAATCATGTGGGGTTCAGTCTGCTTCTCTGCAGCCGCAAATTCACTTCTATAAGTGTCTTTAAAGTTATACTTGAGTTGAGTTGAGTTGATTTTGAGTTGATCGTCCCGTTCAGCAGCGAGGCTATATGAGACGTGGACCTACTGATTAACGTGGAATCCGAACCACATGAGAAAGTTATACTTGAATTTGTCGTTCTTCCTTCTTGTAGCTTATGAAGGCATGAATAATTCAAGTATGTTTGTCACAACATCTACAAATGAATATTCACTCGTATAGAATCTCATCAAAACACATGAATTACATAAAGAAAACCATGGTGCATTAGAACAGATCTCTTATTAGCAAATGGTCCTGCACAGTCGCACTGCTCAGACAGCCCACAGCCTGATCCTGAGTCCAAATTTAACTCAATCGAGATTGAGATTGTCAGATGTGTATAATTTAAAATTGATAATATACCAACATTTTATCATCTAAGTCGTCTTAGATTTTTCTCCAATCCCAAAAAGCGGGTTGTTTTCGTCATAAAGATATGTTTAAGCGGAGGACGAATATAGAACCTGACAATCGGATGGTACCCGCTAAAATCGGGTAATATGGCAACACTAAGCTAAATAGAAAATAAGGAATATCCCTATTTAAGATCACAACACATGCAACTCATGAAATTCAATTTGAAATCTCATCCACTTAGACTGAGATTTTTTTAAATATATTTATTACTCTTTCCCCTTGTTTTTAAAAATAGTACTGCAACTCTTTCTTTTGTTAACAAAAAAGTACCACCTCCTTTTACTAAAAAAATGAAAAGAAAAGAAAAAAAGAAAACCTAGATCGCAATAAACAATTTTATTGTTGATTTGTTGCCACTCCGATAAATGTGAATGTTGTGGTTTTGCATGTGTTGACTGGTTTCTTATCGCAAGTCCCAGACACCTGCAGCACTTTATACGTGAAGGAAACACCGATCATGTTTTATTCTGTATCTTTTTTACTTCCCAATAACGATAGCCTTGCCTCTTTGAGAAATTGCAACTTATTTTTTTTATTCTGCCAATTGTAAAAGTATACTCAACAAGAATTTCTCTACACTTTAAGACATTTTAAGAAAAATACCTTCTTTCCCCTCAGCAAATTTTGAGCTTTTTTTCCCTACGCCGAAGGAAATTTCCCTCCATCTCGCAACTGTGAGCCGAACTAGGGAAAGATTTTTTACTGTTTTGTCGTCGTTACTTGATATTAGTGTTGTTGAATTGTTGTGACATATGCAGTTTTCGGTTTTTGAGAAAACCTGTTTTCTGAAAACCAAAAACCGCAAATGAGGTTTTCAAAACCGAAACTCCAAAATCGGTTTTCAAAACTGAAACCGCAAATGCTGTTTTGGAAACCGAAACCGCAAATGCGGTTTTCAAAACAGACATTTCGGTTTTATGAAATTTCATTTTTTTAAAAAAAAAACCGGTTTTCAGTTTCTTCTAAAGCCGATTTAGACAGCACTAATTGTCATTGGCCACTATTTCCTCGACCTTCTTTAGCTCATGTCATACGAGTTCCACCGGCCTCCACTTTGGACACAATTTTGTTTTTCATGTGGGTTATTGAACATGTTGCTGAATATAACATTTAATTATAACACTAATAATTGCTTCTTCTAGCCCAAAGTCAGTTTTCCACACTGATCTACAGTGTGGGAAACTTTAGTTTGTATGTAAGGGAACCATGACGTATCTCCCTCAAAATTGGATTTTTTTCAGCGGCGTTTTCATGACTACAGGACACTTTGACTGTTTTACATACGGTTGCCATATGTCCGTATTTTGTACGGAATGTTTGTATTTTAGGATCCGTGTCCGTATCGTACAAAGCATGTAATAGGAAAATGTTCGTATTTGACAGCTTTTGGTGTTACCCGAAAATTTCCGAGTACGGAATCGCTAAAATTTCGGTGTGAAAAGAATTGTGTTTTCATCATATAACTTATATTTTAGTTACAATTAATGAAGTAGGTTAAGCTTTTAAAAATTATTTAATTTTGCCATTCCATGGTTCTTTTTTTTAGATTTAATATACACAATTTTATGTCATGAATTATTATCTTTGAGTCGATGAAAACTTATAACACATGTTAGTTTCCAATAAGTGTTTTAAGTATTACAGTACCTATACAATTGTGTGATAACCAAGAAAGGTAATTTATAGTTAAAAAATTTCGAAATATTTCTCTTGTGTTTGTGCACCGTATCTTTGATGTGTAGTCATTTTAATGCTTGTCTGTATTTTGGTTCAAAAACTTACGGCAACCTTAGTCTTACACAACAGCTGAGAGTGTCTCTGTGTATTTTCTCTCTATCTTTGCGGTACACGATTTGACAGGTGACGCTCTCTAGAAATTGTTCTCACAGTCCTAGCCTTGGAGTGGACTGAAAAATACTGTAGTACTAAATAGAAACAAAACAACTGGATTCATTATTTTATACCAGTGTAATACATGACACTATAACACGAAACTAAAAGAGGTACAGTCTAGAGCACTCCCCTCTTGCTCTCCCAAGAGTCCAAATCGAGAAAGTGCTTTTTTAAAAAAAAATTTAAAAACATTCAAATGGGAAGATCTCGAACAACTGAGGTATTTTTATATTCGTCAATATGGCGTCACTAGTAGTCAACTTAGCCTGGTAAGCGGGCAACTACGTAGTTTTTCCTTTTTTTTGTGCTATTACCGTGGTGTAGAAGCTCTACAACGACACATACTATAGAGTTACTTGAGCACATAATGATCTTCTTCAGAATATTCAACGCGCGTGTGTGTGTGTGTGTGGGCTTCTCTTTTTTGATTTCAAGCTAAAATTTCCACCACACAACTTCTTTCATGTCTCCATCATGCGCGGCGCAAATGCACGCATCTAGCGTCATTTGCAGTGTTGCCAACAAGTTGATACAAAAAGTCGCTAAATAGGAAGCAAAATGACTCCAATTTTGGGTGAAAAGTCATAATATGTATGTTCAAGTCATAATATTATCTACGGTACTAAAACGTAAAGGAAAGAATTGTAATGCAATTATAAATAATTTCGCTTTTAATACAACATATATTTTTTACTTTATGCAATTTCATTTCAACGAAATCAAAAATGAGTTTAGAAGAACAAAGAAACGTCTAGAAAAAATCTTACTACAAAGAAAAATCTTACATGCACTTCTCTTTTATTCACGCTTCTACAGATAATCAGTTTGCTGTCGGTAATATATTATTTGTGCTTCTTAATGGAAGCACCTCACATTAAACGCCATTAAAGATTGGATTTTGTCACCGTTAGAGGGCAAGAGATAACTACGATCAAAGCGGGAATATGGAGATAAATGCTACGTCCTTTGCCAGTTAGTCAACACTTGCGTTGATTCAATAAGCAAGGGGAAAATAAGCATATATCTGAACTGATTCGAGCTAATAGGACTTGATTACAAAATAAGTTGTTTCAGAGCACAAACGTCGCTAAGTTTGTAAGAAAATCGCCAAACTGTCATTCAAAAATCACCAAAAAGTCGCTAATCAGAACAATAATTCCTTGTCGCTATCCTAGAAGTCTAATCCCTAGATCTAGCGACTTTTCCCCCAAAATTGACAACACTGGTCATTTGTTTCCCGGCATAGTACGAATTACGATTTTCCACACAAAAGTCCGTAGCGTTATACGGTGCAACGTCATGTAGAATTGTACAGTCCGCGGCAAAAAATTTGTTACAAAAATTCTAAGTCCAAATGAATAAGAAACTCTTGCCCAGTTTTCTTTTGCATTCCCGCAATACATGTATCAATCGATTAGTTGCTTCTAGTATTTATTCCAACTCCTCCCAGTCCTCCACCTCTCCTTGTCTAAAGCAGTGTGTCTGACGTAGTACACTCTTTCCATTCAGCTGAAAAAGAAACAGGAATCAAGTTTACAAAGTTATAGCTTTAAAACAGTCTTTTCCATTCGTTTGTTCTAAAATACTTTTAAGAGCCTAAATTAAAGGAAAGTCACAAAATGTTCCCAGAGCTTCATAAATATCTTTAGTTTCATTCTTTTCTTTCTCTTAATAGTGCAAGCTAGTAAGATGCTCCCTAAGAAATCTATGGAAATTGCCAAGAGCTCTAAAATATCTACGGACAGAAACGAGTTTTATTCAATGATTCATTGAATTACTTTTCAGTATGTGCAAGCAAATGTTCAGGGGCGTCATTTGGGCAGGACAGGAGGGTTTAATTCCCCCTCTCTTGAGCTTTAAATACGCATTTTTTGATCAAATGTATAGTAATACACTAATAAAAAGTGAAAATCTTATGTCGCCGGAGAATCTCTTCCCCCCCATCCCGAACAAAGTCTAAAAGACACTGGTTTTAACAACAAACCTATAGAGCTACGATAGCACATTGCTAAAAAGCTTACATTTGGTTTCAAGAGTCGAAGGTTTGATCTCAAGCCAGATGACTTCCTGGGTGACATTGAGAGAGAGGGATTCAAGAATGGAGACAGAGAGGGATGATTTGTATACACATATTTAGAATTGGGGAAAAAATGATCGGACAGCATTCGTATTATGACGAAAATTCTGATTTTGTGAAAGATAAGAAGGGAAGTTTTCGAACTGCGAGGATTACATTAGACAGTAAACGAATTAATGTGGAGACTCTTTTTAGAGCATCAGATGATTACGAAAGGAGAGAAAGATCTTCAGAACTGAGGAATTAAGATTTTAAAAAATCTGGTTTCGGCGACCGGTTTCGAATCACGAACCTTGTGGTCATCGAACCATGACTTTATCCATTCTGCTACGGAGGATTCTATTACTCGTTCACATACGTTAACCTTAGTTGCGGTGAAAGCTACCTTAAGGGGATATTCCAAAAGTTGACTCGGTAGATGCGCCGTTCAGATAGGACGTAAACCTCTTGTAACTAACTTACAATGTGCAAAATGAACTTTCTCTTATTCAGGACACTTTTTAAAGCTTTAAAATTTGTTACTATTATGTTAATTAAGTTACATTTGATAGAACCATCTGATAAAGTAGTGCCAAGCCCTGTGCGTCATTGTCTGTTATGTGAATGGTTAATGTAAGTTACTCCTACGTGGATGGTCCGAGCTTCCAATCAAGACCATTCTTATTGATTATTTTATTTGAGCTACACTCATACTGTATATTCCACAGGTTCAAGTTTGAAGTAATGTAGTCACAGCTAGTTCAATTCGAAATAATTTTCCAATATTATATTTGTTACTAAATTTACATGGCACTCCTCACTTGTTTGTAGCCCTGCATAAATGCAAAATTGTTTTAAAAGTATATTTTACTTTGAAGTTTTCTTGTTTTCTTTAATTGTCCTTCAACTTTATTTTATAATTATTTTCTATTTCTTAATTATAACATATTTTCTATTTATATTGTACTCTATGTTACACGTTTATTATTTATATTTTATGTCTTACCTTTGAAGAGGAGCTTTTGACAATTCAGAGCAGCAGGGACATACACAGGATGCAGGCCTTTGCAATCAAGAGCTTTTGCCCCCACGAAATCACTACTTTTTTTTTTGTAAATTATATCTAATTTTATAGTTGATGATAGCAGGGGCGGATTCAGGAGAGAGCGTTCGGGCGTTCACATCCCCCAGAATAGGGAACTTTCTATACTTTTTATTTTAAAAATAAAACATATCCTAAGTATTTTTCATCTTTGTATTATAAACTTAAATTAAAACCTAAAGTAGATAGGCCTTACTTTCTTAAGAAAGTTAATTCTACAGAAGAGCTACTTCTCCTTTTCTAAATTTTTTATTTTCTTTTCTTTCTTTCTTTTTCTTTTCTTTTTTCTTGCAATCCGCTCTTACCTTGATTTGACTTCGAACGACCGCCCCTCCTAAACAATCATCCTGGATCCGTCCCTGGATGATAGACATTTTAGTAAAATATGCCCTCAATCGCTGAAATAAATTCCTGTCAAGCTTTCGATCGCTGAAATAAATTTCTGTCTACGGCCCTGCAGAACAGTGACGATTTTAGGGAGTGATCAGTTAGTAATGCCTCCCTGGAGCAGTGACTTTTCCCCAGAAGTCATACCTCCGATATTTCAGAATGTGATTTGTGCATTATCACTTTTCACTCTCAGTGTCTTGAAACGCACCAAAGAGGAACCGTTCTGAAGTATTTACTGGTTCTCCCTATGACCCCACTTCAATATGGCCAACCTTGGACTAATACACATCTGAAATATCACCTTTTATGTCAGTGATCCTGAAAACTATCCATTCGACACAAATATAGGATATTTTCGATTCTTTATTCCTGTCACCCTCCCATTGTCAACTCGAAGCCAACCAAAGCTTCTTTTGGACTTACGCAGCATCCAGAGTGTCACTTTTCATCTTTGCACATGAATTCGACACTTATTTCGTTCGTTTTTAACTACTTTTACATGTCACCTTCACCTCTTGGTAGGGATTTTTTCAGTATCTTGCCCCCACAACTATGGAGAAATTTCAACCAACTAAGTATAATTATAAATTATCATCTGAAACACAACAGTACGGGTGACCTTTTTCGCAGAGGAATTCGTTAACTACTGTTTCAATATCAATGTATTGGCTTTTTTTGCTCTGCATGCTAGAGATTGCCAAAGAGCTAAACTTCATTCTGTATTATTGTGCTATGAATATAGTGGTTTAATTCACTGAATACTCGCTTAGATGTTGCTCTCGTCACAGAAAAAGTGATATACAGTTATAAAAGAAAAAAGAAACGAAATATCTAATTTTTATGTCCCACGATTATGCCGACTACGCTAATGGAGAAAGTAATGGTGAGAAACGAATGAAATCGTTGAATGAAGAAAGTGGGAGGAAACTGGAGAAACCCGAGAAAACTCATGCACACGGTGTTTGTCCATAATAAAGTTCATTCAGCGCGAGCTGGGATCTAACCAAGAACTCCATGCACCATAGGTAAAGTTATAAAAGAATAGGCGTCTAAACAAATACGGAACACTACTATCAATGAGAGTTGTATAAGATTAGATTTTTATTTATTTCATTCTAAGTTGAAATTTCAATCAATCTTGATCTTCATTACTGTTCGAAATCCGGACCAACCAGTATTCCCTACTAGGGTAAAGATTAATTGATCGCCAACAGAAATCCAAAATCCTCTGTATAACCCCACGTTCCATTATTCTATATACACAATTAAGAGTCCAGCGTAACCTACCAGTTAATAAGTTTTCTTCTTCTTCTTATTATTATTTTTAACACCTCAAAAATATAGGCTCATAATTGAACCACTGATTGGAAAAAGGGAATAAGTACATAAAAATATTTTTTCCACTTTTAAGCTTTTCTCACCAATTGCAGTGCTACAATACAAGATTCTTCTTCTTGCCTTAGAGTTTGTCAGTTCTTTTGCTACAATTAATCAGTTATACACGTGTTGAAACAAATTCAAATACGCCTCGGGAAGGTTTTTTAGCATTTCTGAAAACTTAGGTCTGATGTACTTATTCCCTTTTGCTGGAAATAGTTGCTGCAAATAATTGCTGCAAGGACGTGATAAATCTTTTCGGTAGACTTCACATACTATAGCTCCTTCACAACTTTCTTTTCATCTAAGGCTAAGTACTTACAGTTTAGACATTGAGGAAAATGTGTGAAATTAATTGAAACCCTTCAAAGTGGAGTTACGAATCTTCAATGGACCCCATTTTGCTGTTGGCCTCGCTCAACGCACTCCCGTCACTTTTCAGGGTGCACGATGGAGTTTCTCCCTTTTAGGAATACTTTCTAAGACAGTACTAGTTTTTTTACAGCTGTTTCAATTGATTGATTGATTGATTGATTGATTGTGTTTTACGTCCCATTTCAGCAGCGAGGCTATATGAGACGTGGACCTACTGTTTTAACGTGGAATCCGAACCACATGAACTCCCGCCGGGAATCGAACCCGGGTCTCCCACGCCAAAGGCGCGTACTTAGCCACGGAGGAGCTCTACTGTTTCAATTGAGTTGTATTTGCTAGAACTGTCGATTAAAGGAAACAAAAGATCCTATACTCAAACACAAATCATCTCTCTAGAAGCTCTAATGGAAAACGAAACGAATCGTCGTAAACATGTTACGTTCTTGAAGAGGAAAACAGCAAAACATTGATTGCGCAAACGTATAATGTTATCATTTGCTTGCAAATTTAAAACTTATAGAAGTTGATGGTTTGTTAGATGAGGGGTTAGTGAACAGGATTTTTGTACTGGTGGTCCAGCATTCGAATCTCGTCCGTTCTTCTTACGTTTTGTTTCTTTAAGCTACACTGAGTTTGTTCATTCCAATTCTTTAAGCTTGAATTAAATCTAATACCAGTTAGTGAATTAAAAGTAGCTAACATTATTTTCAAATACGACACGTTATTACATGCTTGTCAATAGCTCACAATACTCAACTTTGATATAAACTCTTTCAGCCTTCATTTAACTCATTTTTTGACGTGTTTTGTTACAAAACTCATGAATCGTGGCGAACAAAATTGCTTTACCAGATAATGGTGACTGCTTTGAAACCAAATGAGAAGTATGAGAATTAAACGTATCATATCTATAGTTTGGTGTGGAGAAGAAACCAAAAAGCGAACGAAAGGTTTAAGAACAACCACGTTATTAATATAAACTATGCCAAAGATTATTGACTTATATGATTAAAAAAAATCGAAAGAAGAATTGGATGAAACGCTTCCGGAAACAAAAGCTCACGTAGGTGACGGTATATTATATTTGCAACAGGACAATAGCTCGATACATAATTCAAATGTGGTTCAGACGTGGTTACAGAGGCAACCTGATGTCGAAATAGTTAACTGGGTTCCTCATGTAGCAGATCTGAACCCTATTGAAAATATGTGGGCCTCTGTTGCAAGAACATTGCGGAAAACCTGGTCGAACAATCCTCCACGAACATCTAATGATCTTTGGGAGCGTGTTGAAGATGCGTGGTCGATCTGTTGCACCCAACGCTATATCTCTCGCCTGGTGGATTCAATGCCACGGCGTATGACAGCTGTAATCGAGTTCCAAGGGGACTATACACACTATTAATAAATGCTCGCCTACAAAACCATCAGCCCTCTCGAGGGCTACCTTATTCGACCCACTTATTAACAAAATTTTATGAAATACATTACGCGACACCAGTGAATGTAAGTGTCTCAGTATGTTCTGCATTAATAAAGAGGTTAACGTGCGAAACTTGGTGGCCGAGTGGTATTATGCCTGCTATATGAACCAAAACCGCATGTAACAGTGGTTCGAATCTAGTGAAGAAGATCCCTACTTTTTATCACCAGGGATATTTGCAATACGCCTTCTGCTATGTCCGCCTTCGTACGGTCTATTATATGACACATAATGTGGACCGTTATAAGTTTTACTTAGTAAACAATTTATAAATATATGAACAAATACCTAGGTATGTTAGTGTAACAATGGAATATAGTACTTTCGTCCGACTGACGTCGCTCTGCAAATGTTCATTGTATTACACCAGAAGATGAATTAAATAAAGACTGGAAAATTTGATATAAAAATTGATACGTAATAAGTTAAAGACAACATATGTAATTATAATCTCATATTTGAAACTAATTTCGACTACAATTAATTCTCTACTTGCTTTCATAAATAATCCAAACCAAACTTCGAGGTTTTGAATGCACAAACTAAGTGTAGCTAAGAGAAAAAAGTAACAAGAAGAGAAGAGATTCGAACCCACGACCACCACCGTAAGAATTCCTTTTACTAACCCTTCATCTATCAAACCATGACGTGAACATGACTTTTGTAAGTTATAAATTTGTATCCAAGGAACACCATTAAGCGTATGTGCAACTACTGCTTTGCTCTTTTTCTCTTCAAAAGCGTAACATCTTTAGGACGATTCGTTTCGTTTTCCATTAGAGTTTCGAAAGAGATTATTTGTGTTTGAGTGTAGGATCTTTAGTTTCCTTTAACCGACACTTCTAGCAAATACAACTTAATTCACACGGCAGTTTAAAAAAAAACTCGTACTGCCTTAGAAAGTATTCCTAAGAGCAGAAGCTGCATCATGCATCCTGAACAGTGACGTAACTAACGGCAGTGCGTTGAGGGAGCCCAGAGTAAAACGGGGCCCATTGAAAATTCGTAATTCCACTATTTTTCCTCGA
Source organism: Thermobia domestica (assembly GCF_964235325.1). NCBI lineage: Eukaryota > Metazoa > Arthropoda > Insecta > Zygentoma > Lepismatidae > Thermobia > Thermobia domestica. The sequence continues at coordinate 28,534 of NW_027656419.1, forward strand.
TGTCTAAAATGAGACTACTTTAGCCTTACATGAAAAAGAAGCTGTGGAGGGGACTGCGAAGTCTACTGAAAAGATATATCACGTCCTTGCAGCAACAACTTTAAGTTTTCGAACAGTAATGAAGAACAAGATTGATTGAAATTTTAACTTAGAATGAAATAACTAAAAATCTAATCTTATATAACTCTCATTGATAGTAGTGTTCCGTATTTGTTTAGACGCCTATTCTTTTATAACTTTACCTATGGTGCATGGGGTCCTTGGTTCGATCCCAGCTCACGCCGAATGAACTTTAGTATGGACAAACACCGTGTGCATGAGTTTTCTCGGGTTTCTCCCGTTTCCTCCCACTTTTTTCATTAAACAATTTCATTTATTTCTCACCATTACTTTCTCCATTAGCATAGTCGGCATAATCGTGGGACATAAAAATTAGATATTTCATTTCATTTTTCTTTTATAACTGTATATCACTTTTTCTGTGACGAGAGCAACATCTAAGCGAGTATTCTGTAAATTAAACCACTAAAAACCTATATTCATTGCACAATAGTGCAGATGAAGTTTAGCCCTTTGGCAATCTTCAGCATGGACAGCAAAAAAAGCCAATACACTGATATTGAAACAGTAGTTAACGAATTCCTCTGCGAAAAAGATCACCCGTTCTGTTGTGTTTCAGATGATAATTTATAATTATACTTAGTTGGTTGAAATTTCTCCATAGTTGTGGGGGCGAGATACTGAAAAAAATCCCTACCAAGAGGTGAAGGTGACATGTAAAAGTAGTCAAATACGAACGAAATTAGTGTCGAATTCATATGCAAAGATGAAAAGTGACACTGTGGATGCTGCGTAAGTCCAAAACAAGCCTTGGTTGGCTTCGAGTTGACAATGGGAGGGTGACAGGAATAAAGAATCGAAAATATCCTATATTTGTGTCGAATGGATAGTTTTCAGGATCACTGACATAAAAGGTGATATTTCAGATGTGTATATGTCCAAGGTTGGCTATATTGAAGTGGGGTCATAGGGAGAACCAGTAAATACTTCAGAACAGTTCCTCTTTGGTGCGTTTCAAGACACTGAGAGTGAAAAGTGATAATGCACAAATCACATTCTGAATTATCGGAGATATGACTTCTGGGGAAAAGTCGTTGCTCCAGGGAGGCATTACTAACTGATCATTCCCTAAAATCTTCACTGTTTTGCAGGGTAGTAGACAGAAATTTATTTCAGCGATCGAAAGCTTGACAGGAATTTATTTCAGCGATTGAGGGCATATTTTACTATAAAGTCTATCATCCAGGGACGGATCCAGGATGATAGTTTGGGAGGGGCGGTCGTTCGAAGTCAAATCAAGGTAAGAGCGGATTGCAAAAAAAAAAAAAAAAAAAAAGAAAAAAGAAAAAAAGAAAAAAAGAAAAAGAAAAAATTAGAAAAGGAGAAGTAGCTCTTCTGTAGAATTAACTTTCTTAAGAAAGTAAGGCCTATCTACTTTAGGTTTTAATTTAAGTTTATAATACAAAGATGAAAAATACTTAGGATATGTTTTATTTTTAAAATAAAAAGTATAAAAAGTTCCCTATTCTGGGGGATGCGATCACCCCAAACACACTCCCCTGGATCCGCCCCTGCTATCACCATCTATAAAATTAGATATATATACAAAAAATAAGTAGTGATTTTGTGGGGGCAAAAGCTCTGGATTGCCAAGACCTGCATGCTGTGTATGTCCCTGCTGCTCTGAATTGTCAAAAGCTCATCTTCAAAGGTAAGACATAAAATGTAAATAATAAACGTGTACATAGAATACAATATAAATAGAAAATATGTTATAATTAAGAAATAGAAAATAATTATAAAATAAAGTTGAAGGACAATTAAAAAAAAACAAGAAAACTTCAAAGTAAAATATACTTTCAAAACAATTTTGCATTTATGCAGGGCTACAAACAAGTGAGGAGTGCAATGTAAATTTAGTAACAAATATAATATTGGAAAATTATTTCGAATTGAACTAGCTGTGACTACATTACTTCAAAATTGAACCTGTGGAATATACAGTATGAGCGTAGCTCAAACAAAATAATCAATAAGAATGGTCTTGATTGGAAGCTCGGACCATCCACGTAGGAGTAACTTACATTAACCATTCACCTAACAGACAATGACGTTCAGGGCTTGGCACTACTTTAACAGATGGTTCTATCAAATGTAACTTAATTAACATAATAGTAACAAATTTTAAAGCTTTAAAAAGTGTCCTGAATAAGAAGAAGTTCATTTTGCACATTGTAAGTAAGTTACAAGAGGTTTACGTCCTAACTGAACGGCGCATCTACCGAGTCAACTTTTGGAATATCCCCTTAAGGTAGCTTTCAACGCAGCTAAGGGAAATGTATGTGAACGAGTAATAGAATCCTCCGTAGCAGAATGGATAAAGTCATGGTTCGATGACCACAAGGTTCGTGGTTCGAAACCGGTCGCCGAAACCAGATTCTTTAAAATCTTAATTCCTCAGTTCTGAAGATCTTTCTCTCCTTTCGTAATCATCTGATGCTCTAAAAAGAGTGATCCACATTAATTCGACTACTGCCTAATGTGATCCTCGCAGTTCGAAAACTTCCCTTCTTATCTTTCACAAAATCAGAATTTTCGTCATAATACGAATGCTGTCCGATCATTTTTTCCCCAATTCTAAATCTGTGTATACAAATCATCCTTCTCTGTCTCCATACTTGAATCCCCCCCCCCTCTCTCTCTCTCTCAATGTCACCCAGGAAGTCATATGACTTGAGATCAAACCTTCGACTCTTGAAACCGAATGTAAGATCTTTAGCAATGTGCTATCGTAACTCTATAGGTTTGTTGTTAAAACCAGTGTCTTTTAGACTTTGTTCGGGGGGGAGGGGGGGAAGAGATTCTCCGCCGACATAAGATTTTCACTTTTTATTAGTGTATTACTATACATTTGATCAAAAAATACGTATTTAAAGCTCAAGAGAGGGGGAATTACACCCTCCTGTCCTGCCCAAATGACGCCCCTGAACATTTGCTTGCACATACTGAAGAGAAATTCAATGAATCATTGAATAAAACTCGTTTCTGTCCGTAGATATTTTAGAGCTCTTGGCAATTTCCATAGATTTCTTAGGGAGCATCTTACTAGCTTGCACTATTAAGAGAAAGAAAAGAATGAAACTAAAGATATTTATGAAGCTCTGGGAACATTTTGTGACTTTCCTTAATTTAGGCTCTTAAAAGTATCTTAGAACAAACGAATGGAAAAGACTGTTTTAAAGCTATAACTTTGTAAATTTGATTCCTGTTTCTTTTTCAGCTGAATGGAAAGAGTGTACTACGTCACACACACTGCTTTAGACAAGGAGAGGTGGAGGACTGGGAGGAGTTGGAATAAATACTAGAAGCAACTAATCGATTGATACATGTATTGCGGGAAATGCATAAGAAAACTGGGCAAGAGTTTGTTATTCATTTGGACATAGAATTTTTGTAACAAATTTTATGCCGCGGACTGTACCAACTTTTTCACAAATGGGCTGAAAATTGCAGCGTGGTACCAAGTCATGAATAACAAAAAAGGCTGAATTTAGGATATTTCTACAGTGTGGCAACACCGTGTTCCCGTGAAAATCGATCAGCAGCTGTAGATTGATACGCGAGGCGATTTATTACAATGGTTTCCAAAAAACGATATCTTAAAAATGAAACTTTTCGAAGGCGTGTGATACTGAAAATAATTAAAATTACAAATATTTGAAATACTTGTGGAAGTATAGATGTATAATATTCTTTCTGATTTTGCTTATGGGCTCTACGTTTGTTGATTGATACAGTGGTATGCCTATTATTTAGTTATTCAAGAATTTAATCCGTTCTCTCTGAATCTATTTCATGCTATGTTATTTTATTTTGTATTCATACACTATGTATTCTCGCCATCTCATAGCTATTATGTTAATTTATATTTCACCCTATCATAAATCCTACGGGTTTTGATACGTTGTCGTCTTTTCTTAGTAATGTAATTGTCACAAACACTAGGGTATACTATAAGTTAAAAAAGGGAGAAGTATATCTAGGGATATGGCATCCATTCTAGAGGAACACATGACGTTTTAGGTGAAAGGATAATAAATTCAAAGCAGGGGCGGATCCAGTAGGGCGATCGGAGCGATCCCCCTCCTCCAGGAGAGGAAACTTTCTTACTTTATATATATATAAATAAAACCCATTACAAAGTTTGGAGCCCTTAAAAGTAGCAGTATGACAACCCACCGCCCTCCCAGAAGTCGGTCCTGGATTCGCCCCTGATTCAAAACATTATTATTCTTTCAATATATAAAATCATTAATACCTCACATACATAAATACATATTATTATTACCATAGGCGCCGTCTTGAAGAAAATATTGGGGGGTCCAAGCGATGAATAAATATATCATCATCGTTTTCAATTATTCCTTGATGAAGGTCCCCTCTTCCCTCCCCCCAAAACTCGATCCACTACTCCGCTGCAAAATTCACACTGCATTGATCTTCACTTGTCAGGTCAGTGTTGCCAGAGTGTTGGTTGAAGCTTCAGTGCTCTATTCAACACCTGTCTGAGAACCGCCTTTTCTATCGAATAAGAAGGCTGTAGGGAGGCCACGAGCGACTTCGAGCCAGTTTTCTTTGAAACTCGACTTGACTCGAAACAGACATATTTAAGCTCGACTCGAGAACTCGGCTCGAAAAATTTCCTTTAACTCGACTCGAATTCAGGTCGAGTTTCGAGTTGAGTCGAGCCAGAACGAGCCAAATGGAGCTAAATTTTATGCAGTTTCAAGTACTCTCTTCAACTATCCTACATAGACAGTGTAATTATTATCAATGATACTACTGTCACTACAAATTATTATTATTATTATTATTATTATTATTATTATTATTATAACAACACCGTGTATAAACATGAAAGATAGGTGGCTTCTATCTGAATACTAAAAACTAATTGAATGCCGACCTCGGTAGTCGTGAAGTCTAGGAGGCATGGCCATCGTTCACGAGATTCTGGATTTGAGTTCCTGAGAAGCAAGGATTTGGCTAAGGTCAAATATTGTTAAAAGTTATAGGGCTGTCGCTGATCAAACATGTTCAAAACTCCTCGGCTCGGGCTTAGGGTTGTCGGCCTCGGGGGAGCTGATCTAAGCCGATGGCTCATCCAAACCGAGACGAACAGAGCTGATAGCTCATTTGGGGTGAATCGATGGTTCATCCCAACCATGCCGGCCCGAGCATTTCGCTCCGTTGAACTGAGCCGAGCAAGTTTACATCACTGCCCAGGTTGAGCTTCTGTTGGGGCTAAAAAATTCGACCGTATAGGTCTCATAAGAAGGGTGTCCGAAGTGTAAATCTCATATCTCAAAAATGTTTGTGCAGATCGTTAGGGGGACTCATGAAATAAAGATCGGCACAACAAATTTCGGCGGAACCCCATATTTGGACGGGGCAGTGCCCCATTTGCGATTTTCGGCTTTTGTAGTAAAAATCGGCCTTTTGATTTGAAAATTGGCCTATTGTTGTCGACAATCGTTGTCATTCGTCTTCTTTTGCGTAAAGATACTTGAATTGTGGATCGGGGATCCCTGTGTGTGTGGCGTGGTACCCCTCAGAAGTGTGATACATGTTCCCCCTTCATTTTGACGAGCTGAATTCAAATATGTCATTAAAAGTACTTTGTGGAGGGCATGTGCGGCACAGGTTTCTCCGGATTTATACCAACTATATTTGGACACATTATGATAGTTGTTCATAAACTAGCGATTGCAACTTTATAATGTTGTTACGTTCGTGAAGTTGTATATCAATTTGGTGTAAAATTATGAAATCTGTTATTTTCCGTACAAAACTCTTCCATATTCTAAAGTCCCAAACATCCCACGGTTGTACAGCCCAAGTTGTTCTCGGTGGAACTTGTTTGATACATAGCGTTTTGTCGTCCGGAATGTGTTGCTGCATCTCTTCCTCGTTGGAAGGTGACCATGAATCTACGAGCAAGACACTTTTGTCCCCCATGATAGGAATCAAAACGTCACGGATCCACTCCTTCAAGTCCAGCTTACCCATCTTTCCAGATTTTGATGCGGAAAGCTTAACATTTGGGGGCTGGAATAAAGTTTTCTTTACTTGTGGTCCAAATTGTCCTGTCGGTTCTTGCAATAAAATATATAATGGCCGAACTAATTTTTCACTGGCAGACATAATGGGCATTATTGTATAGCTATGAGATAAGGCATTCTTGGATTGTGCAGAAGCTTCTACTTTTTTTGACCTTGTGCAGCTAACATACAATTATAGTGCAGTACTATGGCAAAATCACTTTGATCAGAATTGTAAGTATTGTCTATATCGAATTCCGGTAAAGTATACTTGACTTCTAGCTGGAAAGATATGGCCGAAGTTTCTGTTTGTTCTGAATTGTCAACGTATTCTCACGACATGAATTTTGTTATTTCTCGCGACACAATATTATGTTTCCGTTTAAACCTTTTGGAATCCTTAAAGTTTTCAATATTAATACATTTCCCTTTTTCAATTGCCCATTTCCGAAGATCCATGTCATGTACAGGCATGAAATCTCTTTTGGCTTCAATGAACTTTGCATCACAAAATTGGAAATAGATGAACATTTCTCATTGCGTGTTCCTTGATTATTAATTTGAGCTTCCCACCGATAAAGTTGCGACACATGTTTTACTTTTTTACATTTAATTTGTACACTTGAATATTTTCTTTTACCTCCAGGACTTGATTTAGATTTCTAAAAATCGACGACTCTTTTCTTGTACTCTATTGGTACTGCGTCGCCTTTAAGGATGTCATCTACAACTTCGAATTCCGGATCGTCTACGGCTATGGACACTGTTAAGCATTTATCGATGTCGAGTTCTGCCGTCTTTTCGACAACAAAAATGGAATATTTCATACCACATCCTAAAATATCAATGAAAAATGATGCCAATTCTTTTTCTTATCTGTAATAATTGTTGCTACATATTTTTGAGCAGGAAGTGCAGTTTGTAAAAGTGAAATGATATTCACAGGATTCATTATTAGGCTTCACGTGTTCAAAAACATATCCAATTTACTAACACTATGCAAACACATTGAACCTAACACCAGCAGAAACGCAATGCATAACGCGCTATAAGACACTGGCTTCCTAATGACAAATATGCAATCTCTATATAAAAAAAATAACCCGAAACAACGTCTGTACAAAGACGCGTGCACTTCGCGAATTGAGTAAACAGGTTTCTCGCGCATGGTTTAAACAGCGTCAAACAGCGTCCAATGAACTGTGAGTGTATTTAACGTTGTGCACGGAACCTTTCCGTTGTTTTAACGGCTGTTTACCCCGCCTGGGGTACTTTTTAATTTTGTTTGCACAATAATATAGAATTGATTGTGCTCTATTTCTAAATACTAATTTTATAATTTTAAAATACTCATGAGTACCAAATAAATGCATTCAGAAAGTTTGTCCACGTCTACATTAGTTTATGCATTGCTTATAGTCAGAGAGGCTTCGTTTAAGCAGTAGTTGGGTAAGCAAGTGCAGAGGGTTCCTCACTCCTGCACCCTGGGTAATTCAAAATCATTGGATTAGCTGATGTCTCTGCAGTTTTCTTTCGTATTTTCTTTCTTCGTTATGTTCCCTATACTATTTCTATTAATCACGAAGTGACTAACGGGCTTTCTAGTACACGTGTCAAAAGATTCTGCAGGTACATACTTGCCAATCGTTAATGACACAATATCAAATATTAACACAAAATATGACATCACCTACATTGTAGTATCGTTGTTGCTACTAATTCCGGATGAGCGTTTCATTCCTGTAAAACATTCAATCCATACAGTAAGCACTGATACTGCCAAACTCCTATTTCAAGCCTCTCAGTTCTCTTTCAACTTGTGATTCAGCGTCCCAGAAACTAGGTAGAGACCTGAACTGCACATGTCCTCCACAAAGTACTTTTAATGACATATTTGAATTCAGCTCGTCAAAATGAAAAGGGAACATGTATCACACTTCTGAGAGGCCCCCCCCCACACAGGGATCCGCGATCCACAATTGAATTATCTTTACGTAAAAGAAGACGAATGACAACGATTGTCGACAACAATAGGTCAATTTTCAAATCAAAAGGCCGATTTTTACTACGAAAGCCGAATATCGCAAATGGGGCACTGCCCCACCCAAATATGGGATTCCACCGAAATTTGTTGTGCCGATCTTTATTCCATGAGCCCCCCTAACGATCTGCACAAACATTTTTGAGATATGAGATTTACACTTCGGACACCCTCCTTGTCAACCTTGATGGTAAGAACTAAAGCATACACTTAAATTGGTGCTAACGACATTTGAGACTTCGTTATAAAATCCTTTGTCATCTCGTTATGGAGACGAAACGAGATACAAGCAGTGTCCCCTCCCGTGAACAATAATAAAAGCATTTCACTTTATCGCTTACATTTCTCATGGCTTTCGCTTTCCCGTCTAATCATGCCATGATTTTAAAACGAATTAAAATGAGCTGAACGAGCGAGCCATTTATCAAACTCGACTCAACTTGAAACACGACCTTAAAAACAGCGACTCGGTTCGGAACTTGACTCGAGAAAATTACGTTTGACTCGACTCGGAACTCGATTCGAATTCGAGTCGAGTCGAGTTTTAGCTCGACTCGTACCCATTCCTAGAAGGCTATTCCTAACGTTGAATTAAAGGAATGACGAAGTTTACAACATAAATTCTTGCTCCTCTTTGTTAATTCTTCCTCGGCCGGATTATATTGGAGGGGCGAGGACCCCACCTCTAAATATTGGGGGGGAAGGGGCAAAAGTGTCCTGCCCCGCCAAAGTCGGCGCCTATGATTATTACATTTCCAGTGTGTTAGCTTTTTAGAAGCATGGGTTTTTGCAGTGTTTCAAGTTAGAAAAATGAACACAGGCTGTAGGAAACATGTGAGTAACCTATTAATAAGAAATAAATACTTTTTATGGAGGCAAATTTGTGTGATAATGTTTATATGAGTATAAGTTATTACAAAGAGACAAAAAAAATAACAGAAGTTCCTTGGTTCAATACCAGCTCGCGCCAAGTGAGCTTTGTGGTGGACAAACATCGTGTGCATTGCTTTACTCAGGGTTCTCCCGTTTCTTCCCACTTTCTTCATTCCACCATTTTATTCATTTCTCATCCACACCGTCTCCTTTAGCCCAGCCAGGATAAGCGTGGGACATAAAAAATTGAAGATTTGCATTTATTTTCAAAGAAAAAAGTTTTAATTTATACATTGTTACACAATACTGCGGTACAATGACGCGAGGGTACATCAGTCCGAATACCCTCTCCCCCGTCAAGAAGTTCGCAACTCGACATACATTTTGAGCTCCTCCGTGGCTAAGCGTTTAGCGTACGCGCCTTTGGCATAGGAGATCCGGGTACTATTTCCGGCGGGAGATAATTTGATTCGGATTCCATGTTAATCAAGAGGTCCACGTCTCATATAGCCTCGCTGCTGAAGGGACATTAAACTCAAAATCAACTCAACTCGAGATACATTTGTACACTTTTTTATTAAAATTATAATTCTTAAACACACAAAGGATTGATGTAGCATGAAGATTTGACCTTACACTTTCTCATCTCCAGGCGAGGATCCTTGCACTATTTTTCGCTTTATTTTGACTTATACAATAGTGTTATATAATACATGATCGCCATTTTTAGAACACCCTCTATATATCGGTGCCTATGTTTACTCATAACTTAAAGATAATTCGACTTTGATGATACTCTTTTCTTTGAAAGCATATTCTTTCCTTATAATTCTATGTATACTTTATAAGAATCTGACAATAGTCTTAGAAGCAAAACCATGAAACATCTCTATGGAGAACAGTGTTCATCATTATTTTTTATCTATGATTACCTAAAAATTCGATAAAAATACACCGATATTCATAATTATTTTATTGTTCGAAGGAGTATTAATTCCTTGTACTGACACGTAGACTTCATAGTGATCTAACCATAGTCTTGAGAGTTAAATCACGAAATTCCTCAGTGGCTGACAGTGTTCATGATTTTTTTTCCTATATGATCATTCATAGATCCTGACAATTCTTTTGTGGTTTAAAAAATGACTCTAAGCTTGTGGTCGCAATTAAACTTCGTAATAGCATAACAATAATATTCAGCGATAGACTACGAAATTCTTAAACAGATCATAGTATTAATATCGGAATTAACCAACTTCATTGTGTGCGTGTTCACGCACAATTTCAACAAAAATATTCCGATTTTGGATATTCTTTTTTTAACTTTCAAAGAGTACTTATACGTTTTCATAATTTGATTAGTATCTGATTTCACTCTTTGGAGTTAAACCATTAAACTTCTCAATTAATGGTATTCTTAATATACTTCAATGATCACGTTGAATTCTGTGAATTCTAGACTCATTTTGACATATGAACACGGATGTTTCTTAAGCTGACCCACTTTCTAGGAAATTTGTGTCCAGCCTTTAGTTTAGATATCTAACTAAACTACTGCGGTTTTAAAAAGTGGAAAAAATTACACTGAAAAGAAAATTAACTAACTTCAAAAACGAACTAAAAACCAGAAAACATATTTCTAAAATGAAACATTAACCGACTTCAACAAACAATTAAGAAGTAGAAAATAATAGAAGCACTAAAATGCAGCAATAATAAAAATAATAAAACAGTTAAAAGCAGAAAAAATCATTACTATTTTCTATGCATAAAACATTTTGAAATTTATGCCAAGTCCAACACATTAAGGTTTAAACGAAACTAATTTCATGATAAGTATTAATTTCTTTGATTCGGTACAGAGTTCAACGTTTTCATAGGTAACTAATAATAATGGACAATTGTTTGCTTAAATGGGCTTCATTATGATTATTATTATTATTATTATTATTATTATTATTATTATTATTATTATTATTATTATTATTATTATTTTATTATTATTTGTCTCTTATTTTAGCGCTTTTAGTATTTTCTGCTTTTTATCTCTTTTAATATTTTCTGCTTTTAACCCTTTTAATATTTTTTACTTTTTAGCGACTTTAATATTTTATACTTTCAGGACTTTTATTATTTTCTACTTCTTAACGCTTTTGTTGAAGTCGATTCTATATATAAGTATCGAAGATCTTATAATATCGTTATGTCAACCTATCCATTCGTCTATCGTTGGGTGCCAGAGCTAAAAATGTAATAGATATCTAGAAACGGTTCCTTGAAATCAATTTACCGTCGCAAGAATAAATTTTATCTCATTTATTAAAGCTATGTTCAATCCGAACGTATTAGAAATAGTTTATTTTCGGTTTTAACGTTGATCTCTGTAAAGAAAAACGGTGACATAAGTAAAAGCAGCTTCCTACAATCGATTATGCGCCCTAAGAATTAATTCAATAGCATTGTAATTCCTCTGCTAAACCCGCTACATCTGCTAAATGGAACTGTACTACACCTATCGGTTTAAATATTATTTTTCATAGAACAAGAAGAATAAGGCATAACAAGAATCGTTTTTACGGGGCGTATGTGTGTGTGTGTGTGTGTGTGTGTGTTTATTTTTAAAGTAAGTACCATTTTGAATTTCTACCACTTCAGCGTTGTGGTCAGCATCCTCCCTATGCACCTTGTGTACCTGTATCTTTTGGCAAGCCATATACGTCATTACGGATTCATTCGACCTTGTTTACGTTTGTTTGTGGTAGTTAGTGCGCCGATTGAAAATCAAGCAAACTCAGAAATACTCGCTATGATACATTTTCTTATGGTAAAAGCGTGAAAACGGTTGGAGTTTTGTTTGAAAGCAAAATTTCAACCGTTTTCACGCTTTTAGAATTACGAAAACGAGCCACGACGCTTATTTCACAGTCAGCGGGATTCCCAACTGGAGGAGGCATTTCAAATATTCACAAACAAACGTAGACACGGTCGAATGATTCCGTAAAACCGTCCATGGCTTTTAAACAGATGTAGGTACAGAGCGCGCATGCACGGACATCTGAAGCGACCGAATTTCAAAGCGGTTCTTACTTAAAAATAAATATACAGCTTGTATATTGTTTCAGTGTCCCAAGAGTAAGTTTCATTTGGACGTTTATTCCTGTTTATTCAAACTACTTCTGGGTTCAACATTGACTGCTATAGGAGGAAAAATCGGTAAAGGATAGCGAGGAGCCTTTTTGTTCATAAGGATTTAGCACCGAAAGAAACATAACTTCGATTTTATTTCTCTCTTACAGCCGGAAGTAATAGAAACTTACCGGTTAAGGATTGAATATTCATCTTCAAATGGTAAATGTGGTAAGAGAAAGTGAGAAACGTTTTTATGATATGAGCTTCTGTGTTCGAAAAATAAATTATGCTTTTAGCCTTATCCGTCTTTAAAATTGAAAATTATACATTTAGTACTTGCTTTTTCATTCGTATAGTTTGGAACTCTACTTTAGTTTTACTACATGAGTTTTACACATGCTCAAAACTTTAAACTACAGATTGTGCGAGAGGTGTTTTTCAAGAGACCCGAAAAAAGTTAGAAATGATGAACTAGACATCTACGGGAGTTGATGATAAGATTCACATATATCGTTACACATATCTATACAAATATAATGCATATGTTTACATACAGAAATGAAATGAAATGAAATCTTTAAGTTTTACGTCCCACGGTTATGCCGGTTAGGCTAAAGGAGACGGTGATGATGAGTAATGAATGAAATGGTGGAATGAAGAAAGTGGGAGGAAACAGGAGAACCCCGAGAAAACCCACGCACACGGTGTTTGTCCACCACAAAGTTCACTTGGCGGGGGCTGGGATCGAACCCGGGACCCCAAGCACCAGAGGTGAACGCTCTACCACTGAGCCACCGCGGCCCCTACATACAGAAAGAGATGTGTTGGACAAACACCGTGCTCGTGGGTTTTCTCGGCGTTCTCCCATTTCGTCCCACTTTCTTCATTCCACCATTTCACTCATTTCTTATAATCACCGTCTCCTTTAGCCCAACCGGCATATGCGTGGGACGTTAAACTTAAAGATTTCATTTCATTTTTTACACACAGGGAGAGAAGACAGAGACAGAGAGGAAGAGAGAGATTGGGAAAATAAACGGTTGACGCAAAGCCATCAACTTGCTAAGAGTATGTATGTGGTAAATATTCCATCAGCAGGCATTAAATCTAATGGAACATTAAAGTAACATAGAACAGACAGTTAAACGAAAACGCTGTATCAACATATTGACATAAAACAATATAAGAGAGCATAAACGAAATCTTCCACCGTGTATGGATATCTCAAGATAAAACATTGTTACCTACAACATTTATGTGCATAAACGTTCAACCACCAAGTCACCACGATGCTCAAAAAGAAATCGACTAATGTATGATTCACAAGCTTGACATATTGGTTTTAGCATTTCTTCAGAGCATTTCGGTTAAGCTATAGAATGGTAGAAACTGGGAAGGTGTGTATTGTATGTGAATTTTATGGAAACGCTATCGACATTTTTAAATAAATCATAACTTCAGCTAAAGGTCAGATAAATTTAAACCCACAAAAATAGAAATCTCAAGGTAACTTACGTTACTTCCACTTTCTCATGAGAATATAAAGTTACTATAAAAATAATAGAAAAATCCTTTTAAAATTTATTTTAGCAGTTACAAGTGTTGCAAGTTTATGTATAACCTACATTGTTTTAATTATTGTGTTCAGAAAAAATATCAGGATGATTTATAGATCTATGATCCTAAGGAAGAGCAATGGAATAAGAATGAAAAATTCAGTTTAGCGTCTCACGATTATACCCTTTAGGCTAAGGGAGACGATGAGTAAGGCAAGTGAATAATGGTGGAAGAATTGGTGGAATGAAAAAGTGAGAGAAAAAGGAAGTAGAAATACCTTGAGATAACGACATAACTCGTGGACACGATGTTGTCCAAGACAAACTTATTAGGCAGGGTATCGAACCAGGGACTTCTCACAGGTAAGCGCTCTACTACTGAGCCACTATGCCCCTCCCAAGAAAAGAAATAAATAACGTTTGTCATAGATCTTGAAAAATGGGATTCTTAACAAATCTTGTTCACTGAAGTAGGAGTATACTATAGTATAAATAGATGGCAGAAGAAATGGTTAGTATAGAACTTACACTAATTAAGAGTTCCGATTTAAATGTATTTAATTTCAGTAAAGAATTTATTTCTAATAGAAACACACTAACATTTCTTTTTAGTAATTCTTCTTATATCACTTCTCGGGGGTATGATTTGTTTATTCTTTCAGATTTCCAAGGAATAATATTTTAATTGCTATAATAAAATTACTACATTTCTTTCTATATGCGAAATTCTGTCATCTGATTGGTATTGTGTTCCTAGTCTATCCGCCTATAAAATATGTAAGGTAGAAAATTAACGATTGCAGTCCTGGCAGCTAAAGAATGTGATTATTCATATTGAGATTAGGTAAGTTTGAATAAACTCGAGTCAAACTAAGTGATAGCCAAATCCGGATACCAATTAAAATCAATTAATAAATATGTATAAACCTTTCATAACCAATTTTTGGAGATTATTAATATGAGACTAAGTTCCTCTTTCAGTGTTTCCAAGACCGTCATTTTTTTTTTTTTTTAATGCTATTGAATAATTTCATTCAATTCCGTCTGTCAAATACTATTAAGGCAGATACTTCAGTACAAATTATACTATGAAAATATATTATTGTTTAAATGTTTGATCACGACATGTAAATTGTACTTCAAAATAAAACTAAAAAGGTTGATACACTATAGAGTTTGACTTATATCTTCGTATTGACATAGATATGTAGCAGCTATTCTTTTTTCTCTAATGCTTCTATTAGGCTATATTTCTGTTTGATAATTAAATCTTGTAACTTAAATGTCACGCATTTCTTTACTAGCTCTGATGTTCTTACAGATGCATCAATCCGATGATAATACAATACCTTTACATTATATTCACTTTATTTTATCGTCTTATTATAAAGTCAATTGTATTTACAGTAAAGGATTGACTATCGAACATCATGTGGCGAAAGGGGAGGTCGGGCTTCAGCAATTACTTCTTTCCTGCCCCACTTATACTATTAAAAACTCACTGTTATACAAAAAAACTTTGTTAGTCATACATTCTGGTCTCTTAGTGCAGGTCAGAACTTCATTAATGTTTCTTGACCATTATACTGCAAGTTTAGAAGACATATTAAAATAAAAGATGGTCCAAAAATATAAACATACTGTTTACTTTCTAAGATTAATTATATAATATTTAACTTAATTATAACATAAAGTAGTAAAGAAGGTATACATATTTTTACAACTTTATTTTACAATTTTGAAATAAACAAAATATTTACCTAAGACGTAAGCCTAATTTTAAAATAAATAATTCACTTCACAACTATTCTTCCATTATTGGTAGGTCACTTCCCGTAACTGAGAAGCTTCCATGTGGATCTCTTTCGCTTATATCTTTTTCTTCACGTATGATTTCTTTGTTTCCATGCCGTCCATTAATTATAACCTTTTTTCACCTCCTCCTTCTATTTCCTGTCACCATACACTGTAGCACGTCCCTGATGATACAGTTCCTTCTTAGCCAATATCCTATCTCTTTCTCTTCTCAGTAATAGCTAGAACTGTGCTTTTCTCTCCCACCACATATAATACTCTGTCATTCGTTTTAACCCCGACCCAACTAATTCTCTTAATTTTTATTCACATCCATATTTAGAAAGCTTCCAGTTTTTGCATTCACTTTTCATTATGTTCATGTTTCTGCAACATACACTACAATACTAGACACAAAGAATTTTATGAATCTTTTGTCAACCTTTTTTTTTTTTAAATTCACACAAAACACTTATTCCTCCTAAAGGAGTCTTTTGCCATTCCTACTCTTGCTTTTATTTCCGGTTCACACTTCATATCATCACTAATAATACTATCCAGATACGGAAAACTGGTTACCTGTTCCATTTTCATCCTTTCCTACTTCTATATTTGACACCGACCACTTCCTTCCAATCACCATGCGTTTTGTCTTTCTAAAATTTATTTTCAGCCCATATTCTTAACCGCCCTTTCTTAAGTTTGCTAACATCTTATTGATTGTCCTTTCAGATCGAGTAACCATGAAAAATATGTCAAAAAGATTCAAAACTTATGAAAGTGTCCTTCGTAGGTAACACCATTTTCTGCACAAAGGAATATTTTTTAGAATGTTTTGCAAATCAGTACCTCCTTCAGAAAATAAAAATATACCTTATTATGTTGTCAAGTTCTTTTCTTTCTATTCTTCTTTTCATTTTCCTTTTTTCGGAACAGGGTCAGATAATACAAGGCAGGGTAATTGCGAACCGGATAGACTTGACTCTACAGTATTCAAGAAAATTTGGAGATCTTATACTAGCCCGTTATACATTGTATCTTTGTTGGGATGTATAACATATAGGATATGATGCATTGAAAAAAGTACGCGTGTACATTGAAATCACATAGTATTCTCGTTATTTATTGGTCGAAGATGTCAGGAATAAAGAATTGATCGTAAAATGTTAAATAAACGCTAAAAAGTAAATAATATCCACAAAGAGTTAACAAGCAATTATTTCAGTAAAATGTACTATCAAGGAGGTACGCTGTCGTTTTGTAGAGTACAACATACTTATAGAAATGGAAGTAAGACTTCTAAAAATTTTAGGGGCTCTTCCTAAGGCTTATGTATAAAACTCTTATGGATATTAAGGTATTATATCCATAAGAGGTTTATACATAAGCCTTAGGAAGAGCCCCTAAAGTTTTTAGAAGTCTTACTTCCATTTCTTAAAGGGACTACATGGGGCCTAAATTCTTCATTATTGTTATATACGTACAAGGTCTTCGTCCGTCCTGCCCTCACCTACGGACATCTTGCCTGGCTCTCAGCAAATACATACTTCTATGACCGCCTCCAAGTCCTTGAACGCCGAGCTATCCGCATAGCCTATTCACTTCCAACCAGAACATCCACCACCATTGTCTACAACCATACATCTATGCCTCTTCTTCTGGCCCATATCTACCGCCTCCGCACCCGTTATATTGTGCAACACATAATCGGCCAACATCCCATCATAGCCGAATTATTGGAGCAAAAACCGGCAATACCACGCAGAGCTTACCCACCCCTAGGCCACCTACTTGCAATATACGAACGAGAAGCAAATACCGCTGATTACAACCCTGCTCGGCGCATATATCACAGCCATCCGTCTATCTATCCCTCATAACTGCGCTCACTTCAATGCTTACTCGTCTACCGTAGCACACTTCATTAAATATTTCATTCTAGCTTGGCACAAAGGCTGAATAACATACTTCAATAACTTTCATTACATCCTTTCACCCATCTATCTTTTCTTGTTTACCTAGTTTAATACTTACTCTGGCCAGAGAGAAGGCTTCACCTTCTGTGGCCCGCCCATCTTCGGATGGGAATGAAAATGCTTTTGATGATGATGATGATAAGGTATTAGCTTGTTATAATTATACAACAGGTGGGATCCAATGTGTTTATATGTGTCTATGAAGCATTTTATGTGAAAATTAAATTGTCTGTACCCAATTATTTAACAATAATTTCTTCATCCAACAATAAATACTCCTTTTGCACATAACATTATTTTATTGTTATTATTTTGACATTCTCTAATTTATTCGTCAATAACTGTATTTATCACCTTGCCCTGTTGGTCCTTCCACATTCCGTTCTCCCATATCACGTCACAAAGGATACAATTTCCTATTTAGTACACTAGTCTGGAGATCGTTATTCAAGATGACAAACTACAAAGTACAGACCAAAATAACAGAAGTCAAAACAGAGCAAAGAACAGTAGCAAGAAGAGGTGGTGAAACTTTTAGTGAAGGAGGCCACAAAACTAGATGAATTTTATCTACGACTTTACTCGCAATACAGTGATGAGACACTTAGCTACAGAAGGATATTTCAATGGTCCAAGCGTTTCACATATTGCCATCCGTCCGTTACTGACAATCCCGGTTATAGATTCCAACACATATCACTCATTTCTAGCAACGTTGATAATCGTCGCATACTATTTCATAAAATTGCAAGGGTAGGTAGTGAAGAACAGTAAATACAATGATCCGTGATCATTTGCAGTCCCGAAAAGTGAGTGCTCTCTACGTTCCAAAACACCTGCACAGGTTTTTGGATCCAATCACCACTCTTCCATCATTTATTTCCGTAATGATGACGAAGTCAACCAGCCTTTCCTATATTGGATCTGCTAAATCTTGTTGGCATTCGTTGAAAGATGGGGTGCATGTTACTCTATCAGGAGTTGTGTGCAAAAGTAAATGCAGTTTTCACTTTCTTGAAATTTGTCCTAATATTTTTTTCTACAGAAAGTCCCGAATTTACTTGAACGTCCCTCGTATTTTTCTCTTGGTAGTTATCTCTCTGATATGGGTAGAAAGTGCTACAGTTTTGTTACAGAATGTTACTAAGGCTACACAGAAGAAATCGTACTATTGAAGCAAACAAGAAATATAACTCTGAACCATTTACAATTACTACCGTTATCTGTTATAAAACTGCATGTGACTTACAATAAAATTTTTGCTTCCATAAGATTCAACGGTGTCATTTTCAATATTTAGCTGTTGTTTCCATCCGAACAAATTTAAGTTTTTGCTTACATACGCCAACTTTCACTATGCTATAAGTGATGGCCATCGGTATACGCGTAACAGTCCCACTGCAACACACTCCATTGTTGTGGTAACAGGAATATGGTGTTCTACTTGAGCTTGTAGGCTTTCCACCCACGATTTATGTTAGAGCTCCACGTTTTGAATGGTGCCGTTTGAGAAGTCAAAAGCACAGAAACCTCTGGAACTAGCATGTGGACTCATTATGGGAATATCTTCGAACGGACGTATGGCAAGATAGCCCACCCACTTTAGAAAATTGAAACAATGATTAGGTCATTCGTTTGTACTACGTTTGTACCGAAAATATTTTCGTTTGTACCATTTTCCTTATAGGGTTACTTGAGAGGTCAACTGGGGGGGGCTATCTTGGCGCCAAGATAGCCCCCCGTATCACAGCACAAACAATTGGAATACACCATTCGAAAGCAAATCGTTTGTACCGTTTGTACCGATAAAAGTTTTGTTTGTACCCTGATAGTTTTCAAGAAACAGGGGATGACATTTGGGTTTTTTTTTTTGTTCCAAGATAGCTCCCCGTATCACAGCACAAAAATTTGAAATACACCATTCGAAAGAAAATCCTTTGTGCCGTTTGTACCGAAAAAAGTTTTGTTTGTACCCTGATAGTTTTCGAGAAACAGGGGAAGACATTTGGGTGGGCTATCTTGGCGCCAAGATAGCTCCCCGTATCACAGCACAAAAATTTGAAATACACCATTCGAAAGAAAATCGTTTGTACCGTTTGTACCGAAAAAAGTTTTGTTTGTACCCTGATAGTTTTCGAGAAACAAGGTAGCCCTCACATTTCAACTATCTTGAATAGTATAGCTCAAGTAATCAAAACTCGAGTTTACTATTATGATAATCAGTAAACTTTTACTTTTAATCGTACCTTTGTTGGTAATCTTTTTAACAATATCCTTTGAATCTTATTATTATTATTATTATTATTATTATTATTATTATTATTATTATTATTATTATTATTATTATTATTATTTGTAATATGGAATTGCATATTAAAAAAAAAACATTGAGAATTTTTTAATGAAGAGATTTTGGCCACGAGGTTTTAGGCGGCGATATTTTGGCAGCGAGATTTTGTCCGTATCTCACTTAACCCAGATATAGCATGCTTTTAATAAGACGCATTGATTTTGACTTTTTTTCCAACCTTGACCTTCCCTCTACAGAAAAATGCACTTACAATAAAACGGTCCCAGAAAGTGCATATAAACATCATACAATTTTGAAACGAGTGGAGGAATTGAGATCATATTTGAGGTGTGAGTACAGAGTGTGAAGATCTTCGGAATAGGTATATTGCGCATCATGTCGGCCATCTTAAAAGTTGCTATATTGGAGTTATCGAAAATAAAAGAAACGGGAAGAAAATCATGTGGTATAACAATTTAGGCTAGCTTGTTCCCAGAAATTCAAATATGAAGTTCGTTTTTATGTGTTGAGTAGTTACGTTTCTGAAAATTTTTAACAGGCGAAATTAATGGTAGTGTCTTCTGCCATTTCAGTCGATTTAACGTTTGTTGATTCATGATGCACTTATAAAGATGAAGAGATGGTGCAGAAACAGAATTTGTTCAACTTACCGACTTCTCATTCCTGATGGTTGTATGCCACTTATACAACCACTGGATGTTTTCTTCTTCCGTCTGTATAAGAACATTGTAAAATACAGGGTGTCCGAGAAGTCCTTCCCTGATTACAGAAATTGATAACTCAGGTTAGAAATAAGATAGAAATATGAAACTGGTGTTGAATTGTTTACAAACTATAAAAGTTTTTGCTGTGTTAGGTTTGTTCTGTTTTACCAAGTCTCAATTAGGGTTTGGACGTCCGTGCCTATCTCGATAGGACATTTCCTGGGCGATGGATTGGTCGTGATGGACCAACAGCTTGGCCTCCACGCTCTCCTGACATAACCCCATTAGACTTCTTTTTATGGGGTTATGTCAAGGATGAGGTCTACCGAACACGTGTACCAGATCTTGAAACCCTGCAGCAACGAATAACCACAGTCGTTGCATCGATCCCTCCAGTGATGTTGGCTAATGTGTGGATGGAAATTGAATTTCGCCTAGATGTGCTACGTGCTACCAAGGGTGCTCATGTGGAAGTGTACTGATGTGACCAAACTTTTATAGTTTGTAAACAATTCAACACCAGTGCAATCACTCAACCACTTCCAATTCACAGCCTCAGGGTTCAAAGACAAGATAAAATATGTATTTTACAAAACTGGATATCTTCAAGACGCACCTGAAACATTTTGGACTCCTATCGAATACTGATTCAATTTCAATACTGGCGAAAACTGTGATGAGCCTGATTGTTTATCTTTAAAGTTCTTCAGATGTCCTCACTGTTGTTCCCACTTTTGTATTAACCACACAAAATCATTCTTAAGGTACATAACAGATGCATCTAAACGTGCCTAAGATCTGTTGTCAATCCAAGATTAGTCCTACTTATTTCTGAACATTTGACACTTTAAGATTTTATATCGGTTGCTCCCACGCACCTTTTGAAGATTGCCTTAACAACATAATAGTTTCTTATCAACTGTAATAATTGTAGAACTGTTCTCAAGCACTTGGCATACGTTGAATTGACTGAAATGGCAGAAGACACTGCCATTAAACTCGCCTGTTCAAAATTTCCTGCATCTGTATCTACTCAACACATAAGGAATGGTGACGACTAACTTCATATTTGAATTTCTAGGAACAAGCAAGCCTAAATTTATATACCACATAATTTAAGTCCCGTTCTTTTATTTTCGATAACTCCAATATAGCGACTTTTAAGATGGCCGACATGATGCTGAATATAAATATTCCGAAGAGTTTTACACTGGATACTCACACCTCAAATTTGATCTCAATTCCTCCACTCGTTTCAAAATTACATGATGTTTATATGCACTTTCTCTGTCCTGTATTCGAATTTGGATCCCTTTATCTCCGCCCCTGTTTACGGTCTGCCGCTGAAAACTTGTTTTCCTCGGTTTCTTTGAATGCTGCATCCGATAATAGAAAGCATTTTCAGAAATCGAATTGTCAAAAAAAAAAAAAAAAATGGTATCTTGTGAGACATTTTGTGCTGGTCACGCATTAATAGGCCTTGGGGGAAGTTTGCAACCTCAATTTCTGATGGAGTCCACAAATCAATGATAATTGCCTCATATGTAATTGTTTCCTTATAACACAATATGATAATAGATTCTCATAAGGTGACATATCCCAGATCTTCTGTAGCTCAGGACATATGAGTTGCACTGGATGAAAATGAAATGAAATCTTTAAGTTTTACGTCCCACAGTTATGCCTGTTAGGCTAAAGGAGACGGTGAAGATGAGAAATGAATGAAATGGTGGAATGAAGAAAGTGGGAGGAAACGGGAGAACCCCGAGAAAACCCACAAGCACGATGTTTGTCCACCACAAAGTCCACACGGCGCGAGCTGGGATCGAACCAGGGACCCCAAGCACCGGAGGTGAACGCTCCACCACTGAGCCACCGTGCCTTGCACTGTATGAGTTTATATGAGTCCATAAGAGTCATTTCCGTTCAAATGAGTTGTATGAGATTGGCTGGAGATGTAGGTTGTGGAGAATGCGGTTCTGTATATAACGTTTAATCAGAGATGTAATTAACCGTATATGGCGTATAATCACCGGTTCTTTTTAATAGGTCAGCTGATACCTTAAATTTACGAAAGAGTGAGCGTATACTGGGAGTCGATATTAAGCTAGATTTTTGAAAACGGTCGAGCATATAGCTACAGGAAATACAAACATTACACCAATACAATGCATTTTCCTCACTTTCATGGTTTTAAATGAATGTCTAACCTCTAAGACGGCATTTCTCAACTTAGATGTCGCAAAAGAAAACTGGAAAAGATAGATGTATTATTATCTAGTAGAAGAAAAAGAATAAAAGAAAATTTTAATTTATTTTCATAGCCATATTTTTATTTCTTTACTGATTGCCAAATACGGTTATGATATATTAAACAAATATAGCTTAGGTAGAGGTAATTGTGAATTAATAAAACCTAACTCCAGGTTTTTGTGAACTTCGGTGTGCCGCGCAAGGCTGTTTTTCCTAAACATATGAGAAAGGATGTGGAATTGTTAAGAGATGCAGTCGTCATCAAAATAGAATTAAAAGTCGTGATGCATTTGGTCGGTTGATTTGGAGTTTGGCGTTTCTTTAGTACTAATGCTACATAAGACAAGGACCTACTTCTTAATGCAGCGATTTGGACCACATTAACTCAAACAGAGAATTTTAATATACTTTTCTTTTTTATCTGTTGCAATTATTTTCAATGAAACTGTCCCAGTTTCCAATGAAATAGTTCTACGTCACTCTACTATGTGATACTATATATATATACTATATGCGTTTGTTATAATTTATGAGAGTTCTGAATATAATGCATCTTCCATTTTTCCCCTTAAAACTCGTAAAATATTCCTCTTTTCTCTTAAAAAAAATTGGAACATGGTGGTTCAGTGATGCCCTCCTGGGTGGTCTAGTGCCTAGAACGTACGTCTTTGGTGTTAGAGGATCCTTGGTTTGATTCCCGGTGGGAGAGTCTTTGGAATTTTAACTGTCCTTGATGTTTGTGTGTTCGTATCCCGTCGTTATTGGTTACTGGATACACGAGTTAAATTAAGTAAAACATAGTATTATTTTTTTTATTTTACACTGAATATCTAACAACAACAAATGAAAGAATTTTGGGAAGGTATCGGCCAGGGCCTGTTTAGTAGGTACCATCCCGGCACTTGCCTGGTAGGACTGAGGAAAAGCCTGGAAAAAATCAGTCAGGATGGTCGGCAGCGGGAATCGAACCCACGACCTTCCGAATGCGAAGATAACGCTCTACCACTTCAGCTACTTCGCTCGGTCAGAATTCTGTAACGTAAAACACAGTAATTAGTTACTTAAGATAGTGCGGTACGTTCGGTAAATCAGGTAACATTTTTAAAAAAACGAAAAAGGTGGTAGTGCACTTACCTTTGATACGTTGGGACCTTACTTCGATCCCCGGCCAAGTAAGTTTATAGTAGGTAACATCTTGTTCATGAGTTCTCTCGGGATACTCCAGGTTTCCTTGCACATTCTCATTTTACTAATTCCTCCATAATCATTCATTTGCCTCAGTCAACGTCTTCCTTAGATTAAAGGAAAATAATCCCGAAACGTTAAACTGAGAGATTTCATTTCATTTCATTGAGAATTCTGTCAACCCCATTGAAACTGCCGTTTTGCTTTTTGTCCTACTGGGCTAATTGTTTGTGAGTTTGTGACAATTTTTCCATGTAATAAATATGAATGTCAATGCTTTGAATAGGCTTGAATTTACAGTTATTTTTATATACAACGTTTTACTAAAAAAAAATATTGAACTTAATTTGTCATTGTTTTGCTAACAATGCTTTAAAAAAAAATGTGTCAAAGAACAAACATGGAAAGATATATCCTTATTATTTGCAATTATAACGTTTACCAGGTTTCGTATTTTAACCCTCAACACAACCTTTCTTCAATACAGAATTAAATATTTTCTCAAATATATTTTTTGCTGTTATAGTTGAGAATTACCTTCCAAAGTTCATATATGCTTATGTCTTAAGATTCTCCACAATACAAGCAGTGATATTTTTCTCTTGGCTTCTTGATCTGTTGAAGTTTCTATAACAACCGATAAACTTCTCAATTAACTTTTGGTAGGAGTTGATGATTTTCGTAGGGGATTAACTTAATCTTCCAGCCGATGCTCAGTCATTCTATTTCTATAATAAACCAAACGTTTTTCCGAAGGCTTAAACTTTAGATTGTGAATGAGATTCTGAGAGCCTGTGTAATAGAAATTACTAAATCCTTATTGAAAGGGAGAGATAATTATGTATTTGAAAGGCTGAACTTCGACCAAGATCTGCTCCTTCCAAATATGTTTTGCATTATACTACATACACGATGTTTTGTATTTGTCGAGGATTACGCTTTTTGTTCCAGGGTCTGTTTGCTCAGTGTTGTTTGATAAGTTTTTCCTTTCATTTTTATCTTAGATTAAAATGTTCTCTAACTAGAAGTACAAAAGATAATTAGGTGTTCTTCGAAGGAAGAAGTTTTCAATAGGTTTAACATTTTTCTTGATGTATACCAGATAACTATCCTGCAGAAAGACCCACCACCTTTAATTTTCTCAATTCTTTAAATCGAACTACACCAAACCCCCAAATATTTCTATTGCTTCACGTAACATATTTGCTGGTTACCAGCATTGTGCTCAGAATACGTAACTATAAGAAGAGATGCATTGCAATATTTCTATGAAGTGAGAGATGATAATTGAAACAGGCGCGCAAACAGAAATTTTTTTTGGTAGGGGTCCTAGATTTTTAGAGTGTCCAACACTAAAATCACTAGGTCTATCTAGTATTGAACGAGTATTATCCTCCACCCGAAAATACGATAAGTAATTGTAAAAAAACATTTTCCACCTATATTTTCAGAAAAATATGATACAACTAGGTTGTTTTTGTACTAGAAAGAAAATGAAGATGAAATGAAGTGTTTGAGTTTAGATTTCATTTCATCAAAGGAAGACGATGACTGAAGCAAGTAAATGATGGAGAAATTGGTGGAATGAGAAAGTGGAGGAAACAGGATTATCCTGAGAAAACCCACAACCATGGTGTTATCGACCACATACTTACTTGGCTGGAAATCGAACCAGTGACGCTCTAGTACTGAGGCACGGTGACTCCTCTATAAGAGAAGGAGAACAGATGAAGTGTAATATCAAACTTTCGTGCTACATCAATTATTTCCTTCTTAAACAAGTATCGTTTTATTGAGAAGTTTTGTTGACAAATGTATGTTGATGGGAGGTCAATTATATTACGTTTTGGGAGATCCCGACCCAGTGAACCCCTCCCCGTATGTGTTTCCCCTGGATTAGAAGGAGAGCAGACCAGAAGAGCTAGTTGAATTGTTGACCACGGGTGCTACAGGAGACGAAGACCAACACTTTATGATGTAAACCGAACCACTGTACAACATTCGAACTTCAAAGCTGGCTTACGGAATCGAACCCAGGATCCCTGTATCGAAAACGCGCACACAAGACATTAGACTAACTAATTGATAGCTAGATTAGAAGTGCCCTTTGCTTATATTATTGAGAATAAAATCTAGAGGAGAAATGAAAAAAATGATACCTTTCAGAATTTCTAATGTTCATGATAACAGTTAGCTTTTTGCCTTGCTTCTATTAGGAAATTTATTAAATTAGAATGAAAATATTAAGAAAAAGAAAAGAGAGGAAAGACAAAGAAAATCACAGGCAGAGTATAACAACATTTTGCATCCTATTTCACTTGATGCACTTCTGATGCACATTGTATTCAGTATTGCCAATACATTTACCAATTCATGCACTAGGTGAAAGGTTTAAAACCACCAGATTACCACTTGAAATATTTAAAATATACTAAAAATTGCGCCATAGAAGAAAATGGAAAGCAAAAACAGCAAATTCTTCACATTGACTTTATTTGGATTCTCATTACATAACTATAAATAGTATAAATATAACTGTTAAGTAGCATAGAGATAATTACAAATAAAAATCGAGAACTGATGGTACTACTTTAAAGTTGAGTAGCTCCCTCGTGAGTAAGTGATCAGGTTGCTCGGTTTTAATGTGACATATATGAGTTTGATTCCTGTCTGGATTTCATGTGGTTCGAATCTCATGTTAATCTATAGTTAGATGATACAGTTTCCCTTCCTGTTGAATGGAACTCTACACTCAAAATCAAATCAAATCGAAAGTTGAGGTAACATTATATTTTTCTTTCAGAAATCTAAATGTAATTACTGTTTCCTGCAGTTAGCTTCCTACTTACACAGCAAGACACTTGTTGAAGGCACGTCTTGCTTCCATGCAGCACAATATCAAAATTAGAACTAAATTCATTTAGTGGAACTGTTCCTTTGTTTGTATCAGACAAGGTTTAAGCAATTCGTAGGTCTCCTTAAAAAAATTCCCTCGACTGACACAAAATTTTTCGCTTTTCTTATCACATTTTCTGTAGTTTGTTGAGTGTTCGATTCTTACGTGATAAAATTAATTTAACTATCTTCAAGGAAGTGATAATCATGCTTGATTATATTCATATTGTTCATGCTTATGTTTTTCTTTAACTGTTTTCTTCACTTTTTTTCTGAAAAACATACACACAAATAGACGCTGTCAACAGTGGTGGAAATATTGTTACTTTAAACACGCACAAACTGTTGTTATTGTATTGGCATATTTCTGAAGAAAAAAGAATGGTTATAAGCATTTATATTGGTAAATCAGCAACTGAGAATTTCCCTGGACTTTTAAGATTTATCGAAAAATTTCCTTTTTCTCTTTTTCCTGAAATTTACCTACAAAATTTCCTGGATGAGGGATATTTACTCAAACTACAAACACTATTTTTTAAGACTAACTATTCCTGGTCGCCTATATTAATAACAGTTATGTCTTATCTATGTTACATTCTTTGGATAACGTTTCTATTATAGTTCGGATTAGCTCACTGTTGCTTCGTCAAATCGATACCATGCGTTGTATGTAAACAGACTGCATATATTGGGCAATCAATTCACTATGAAAGAAACCAGTAGATTTGCACCAGAGATTGACAAGGGACTAAATTTTCTCACTGGCCACCAGATTGAAAATTCTATCACTAAACAATGATCTTAAACCACTCGATTTTGTATGAAAACCATTACATAGGCAACACTAAGTATCCTCTGGGTGGAAGGGCTTTAAAAATGTGAACGCATTTTGATGGTTGTCTAAGTTTTACATACTCTAAACTAGTGGTTCTCAACCTAACTCCTATCACGATCCCCATTTTGTCATATCCTCTTGCCAGCGACCATCTTATAATTTCTGGTTTGTAATAAGCTTGTGTGCAATTTTTAATATGTTTATTGCGGAGATCCAATAGGTATATATGCACTTCTCGTTAGTTTCATATCTTACCTCTTTCATTTAAAACGATTTCTAAACAACTCTGAAGCTGCTGAACATGTTTAGTAGACATAGTGTTGTTTTTAATACTATGTATAAAAATTAAAAAATGCCTATCAGAACAAAATTCAAAATAATATTTAAAAATATTTTCAGTTATTAAATTCTAATTATGTTTATCTCTTCCGCTTATCTTCGCGACCCTCATTAAACCCTCTGCAAGTGTGCAGGTGGATATTTTAATCATTTATTTCTATTTTAAGATTGGTTTTACAACGACTCACCAAAAGTGGTCGTCAACCCTGGTTCGGCTAATAAGATATGTATATCTATTAGTAGCAGTAATTGTTCACACCTTAAAATAAGTTCCGTACTTATATCCGCTATTACTTTCACCTTTTATACTGAAATCACAAGTAGATGATGAGTAGTAAATAATTTATTCGTTGATCCTCCTTTTAACATATATTCACATAAACTATTTTGGAATCAAACATGCCCACTAAGTCTCTATAAACAACAACTTAGCAACCAATTATACAATAATAATATATTTCTTACATATATTAAAAACATTCTTCTTCTGTTATCTTAAATTAACATTATATCCGATATAGTGCTTGAGCTGAAGCACTTTCTGCCCAAAATACAAAGTATCTCGTTGTAGTTTCCTTTATTTGTTTCTCTATTCCACAGTCAGACTCGGATTGATTCCCGGCGAGAGATCATGTGGTTCGGATTCCACGTTAATCAGTAGGTCCACGTCTCATATAGCCTCGCTGCTGAACGAGACGTTAAACTCAAAATCAATCAATCAATCAATCTATTCCACAGTAGTTTATTTAGATACCTAAACTAAAGCTAGGACTAACTTACAAAATGGATCACCCTACAAAACATACATGAAGAAATGTGTTATAATTAATTATCAAATTTTTATTTTTTTATTTTTATTTTTTTAAAATTACTGATGACAGCCTTCCTTGAGAAAAGCTCATCACATTAATGAAAACTGCAACAAAATATCGCATAGTTTAGTTTGTAGTTAGCCAGTGGCGTATTTACGATTTTGTTTCGGGAGGGGCTTTGCTAACTTTCGGGGGGGGCTTTGCCTGGAAATGTGAAAATTCTGCAAGATATTTCATTTACTTTACTATACTAAGTACGATTTCGGGGGGGGCTTAAGCCCGGAAGCCACCCCCCTAAATACGCCACTGTAGTTAGCCTTTTCGCAAGATATGATGTTAGTGTCTAAAATTATAAAGCATATCAGTTGCAACGGCCACGGGCTAACGTCATTTCTTAGGCGACGTTTGAGGCTAGAATATGTGAGAAATATGCGGAACTTCTTAAAATCAGACGTAAAGTATTGCACCGTGAAAATAAGTGAACTTTCCAAAAAAATCGCTTTTTTATTCAATGTTATTTCGATAAAGATGCAATTTGTCTAAGGAATCGTTCTTGAATTCATTGATGCTTTTACGTAATACTACTCCTTCCATTCAGAGAGAAATTGATTGGAGTAATTTGAAAATCACCAATGTTTTTGTCATCACCAGCCTTTTGAAAGTATTTAAATGAATTATAGAGAGTAGTTAGAAATGGCGAAACTTTCTAAAATTGTATAGAGTAACTTCCGAACTTAAATGTTCATGTGTTGAGAATAACAATAAGTGTGTAATAAATTATATAAATTAGATATTTAATATAGGGATGCCACTGTAAAAAATGTTTAAGTTTTACGTCCCATGGTTATGCCGGCCAGGCTAAAGGAGACGGTGATGATGAGGGATGAATGTAATGGTGGAATGAAGAAAGTGGGAGGAAACGGGAAAACCCCGAGGAAACCCATAAGCACTGTGTTTGTCCACCACAAAGTCCACATGGCGCAAGCTGGACTCGAACAAGAGACCCCAAGCACTGGAGGTGAACTCTCTACCACTAAGCCACCGCGCCTCTCAGGGATGCCATTGTAGCAGCTGACAGTGAGCATGTCCCTACAAATTCTAAGAACAATTCTACTTTAAAATATTCTTGCTATGTAAGTATTGCTTATTTTACAATTACTGAAGATCACGCACTATCACTAACTGAAGTGGAAAATCAATCGGACTTCTAAATGTGACTGGATTTACCACAAATCATGTTCATTGCCTTTTCCATTCTCTCAAAATTCAAATTCTGCGTAGTAAAAGTAATTTGAACTACACTATTAAAACACTCAAAACAAAATGTCTTGCTTTACCTTAATTATGAAGTAACTTTTAATGAAAATAGGGTTTCTGTTTACGCTACTGCACAAAATTAACTAACTAACAAGCAGAAGAAATAAGTAATATCACTAATGAGTTGTTAGTCTATTTGCTCATAAGAATTTAGAGTTACTTTTGCACTTTAGAGTTTCAGTAGAGTTTCTTCGACAGTTCAGTTCAATATTATTGCTTTTGTACTTTACTAATTATACCTCAAGTGTAGAATGTACCTTACTAACTCTATGGCCTATGGAACCCGGAGGTTCAATGCCGCGTTCACAAAAGCTCTCCACTGACTTCTATCCTTAGCTAACTGCATCCAGTTTCTACTTTGTATTCCAATCTGTGCAAGATCCATCTTAATATTATCCTCCCATCTGCGCCTAGGTCTTCCTAATGGTCGTTTTCCGATTGGTCTTCCAGTCAAGGCTTTGAAAGCGTTTCTACTATCTTCCATTCTACAGGAATGTACCTTACTTCTACAGGAATTGTGAAAGTATGTATAAGGCTCCCGTTCATCTTAGAACGCCATAGAATTCCAAGTCTCAACCCAAACCTTCAGCAAATCAGCGGGTTCCACGGATGTTTCCATGGCCACGTTAAATTAAAATATATATAGTAATTTAAACATATATGAGAC
Source organism: Thermobia domestica (assembly GCF_964235325.1). Taxonomy (NCBI): domain Eukaryota; kingdom Metazoa; phylum Arthropoda; class Insecta; order Zygentoma; family Lepismatidae; genus Thermobia; species Thermobia domestica. The sequence goes on from NW_027656419.1 coordinate 59,382, forward strand.
TATCAAATTAGTTTGCTATATATAATAACACAGTCACACAAAGAGCAAAAATAAAAGTTCTTTATACCGGACCCCAAGGTATGAATTCATGAGCGCCAGAAGAGGAAGACAGGGTGGGATCCGAGCCCTCCCTGGTTCAGGAAAATGTATACGTAATATAGCAAACCACGTTTAAATACCAGAAATACCAGATGTTAGGTAGCAACCATGGAAATCGGCCCCTCCCTATTAAATTTTCTTCGGGCGACCCTGTATGGATTCGATGTATTTGTTACACAGAATGCAAATTTCTAAGCTCCAGAAAGCTCGAGAGTGTCAATTTTTTATGGGCAAAAAAATTGAAAGATTTTGGATAGGGAGGATATATGCTATTGCTATACTAAAAAACAGAAGTTCTGTGCATCGGATCAAAAGGTATGGATTTAACCCTAGAAATCACATTCACAAAACCAATACACTTTTACATAAGTGGGGTTTAGTAGACCTCATGCGGGTATCTCAGTCGGAAATAATTATAAGTACATGTTTCGAATACTACAACATAAGGACATTACGTGCTAGTAATACTAATAATATTTTGACATATCCCCACTCATTTTGACAACAAAACTTTTCGGTACTTTTATTGTAAGAAGTATAGAATTCACCCAACTATTTACATTTAGCTTCGTAAGAGTAACGTTTTACCATGTTTCCCTCTTTTCTGAAGCTATGCTCTCTCCTGGAAGATCTGTCGAATATAAAATGTAATCAAACATATCTTGTGTAATAAAATACTCCCATGAGTCCTGTGAAATAGTTGTTTCGAGGTCGCATGCTGGTCTGGGTGTCTGTGAAGCATATTGTGATCACTAGTCTGAGTAATGGGAGTACAAAATGATACTGTACAGTTCTTAAAATATTTGATGTACTGGCTTCTGAATCCGAAAACCAGTTTTCTTGCTACTAGAAAATTCGGTTTTACTTGACTTCTTTTTTACGGATCACGTATCCTGTGCGTTTTCGAAATATCCTTCTGTATCACTCTATTCATGGCTATCTTCAGGAACTTTCTTCAGAAGATAAAACTCCTCCCGCAAGCTACGCAGACACAGCTTCTCTAAAGTTACTATCTTTCAGATTCACTGGACCTTCGGTATTCCTTTTTTGAACTCATTTTCACTGGCTACTCGGCGTATGTTGAAACTAAGAACATATTACACTCACACATAATAATGTAACACTAACTTGCCACGAGGAGAGTACTCTCTCTATAATATTAAAATTATGAAGAAAAGAGATATATTATTTGCAGCAAGGTTCATAAATACATTCATAATCAAGGAAACTTGCAACGAAAGGGCTACACAGAGAAAAATCACATAACAAATACCGGTACAATGACCGGTTCTCTTTATAGTCAAACAGATAAATGGGGTTTCGTTTGATAGATGATTATTATGATATAAAACGTAGTTAATTCAACAATTAAATTTATGGAACACCTGTAAAAACCTAAGTCTAGATTTATATCACAATAAAGTAATTTATCTAACAAGAGTAGTGTACACCATCACAAACAAATAAGTATTTCTTGTTGGGGTCTGAGAGACCCCAGGTAATGAAACTTAGACTACCGATGCAAAATACCAGATATCTCGGAAATTGTTCTTTGCACAAGGCTAAAATTACGCAAAAGCACATTTAGATATTATTAATAGATGTCACGAAAGAAGAAGATTACATGCAGATTTATTATACCACAAGACACTTTAATTATCTCTGTGGGGTCTGTCAGACCTCATACATGCGTTCTAAGATTAATGAAGTTTGTCATACAGAATCCAAATTTCAAAATCCCAGAACGATTGACTGTCTCAATTATTCATGGGCGGAAAACTTGAGCGATTTTTGATAGGGAGGATACGTCTAACACAGCTAAAAAAAGTCTGTTCAGCGAACCTCAGAGTATGGATTCAATGTATTTTGTTGCACAGAATCCAAATTTCGAAACCCCAGAACGATTGACTGTCTCAATTCCTATTCATGGGCGGAAAATTTGAGCGATTTTTGATAGGGAGGATACGTCTAACACAGCTAAAAAAAGACTGTTCAGCGAACCTCAGAGTATGGATTCAATGTATTTTGTTGCACAGAATCCAAATTTCAAAATCCCAGAACGATTGACTGTCTCAATTCCTATTCATGGGCGGAAAACTTGAGCGATTTTTGATAGGGAGGATACGTCTAACACAGCTAAAAAAAAGTCTGTTCAGCGAACCTCAGAGTATGGATTCAATGTATTTTGTTGCACAGAATCCAAATTTCAAAATCCCAGAACGATTGACTGTCTCAATTCCTATTCATGGGCGGAAAACTTGAGCGATTTTTGATAGGGAGGATACGTCTAACACAGCTAAAAAAAAAGTCTGTTCAGCGAACCTCAGAGTATGGATTCAATGTATTTTGTTGCACAGAATCCAAATTTCGAAACCCCAGAACGATTGACTGTCTCAATTCCTATTCATGGGCGGAAAATTTGAGCGATTTTTGATAGGGAGGATACGTCTAACACAGCTAAAAAAAAGTCTGTTCAGCGAACCTCAGAGTATGGATTCAATGTATTTTGTTGCACAGAATCCAAATTTCAAAATCCCAGAACGATTGACTGTCTCAATTCCTATTCATGGGCGGAAAACTTGAGCGATTTTTGATAGGGAGGATACGTCTAACACAGCTAAAAAAAAGTCTGTTCAGCGAACCTCAGAGTATGGATTCAATGTATTTTGTTGCACAGAATCCAAATTTCAAAATCCCAGAACGATTGACTGTCTCAATTCCTATTCATGGGCGGAAAACTTGAGCGATTTTTGATAGGGAGGATACGTCTAACACAGCTAAAAAAAAAAGTCTGTTCAGCGAACCTCAGAGTATGGATTCAATGTGTTTTGTTGCACAGAATCCAAATTTCAAAATCCCAGAACGATTGACTGTCTCAATTCCTATTCATGGGCGGAAAACTTGAGCGATTTTTGATAGGGAGGATACGTCTAACACAGCTAAGAAAAGTCTGTTCAGCGAACCTCAGAGTATGGATTCAATGTCTTTTGTTGCACAGAATCCAAATTTCGAAACCCCAGAACGATTGACTGTCTCAATTCCTATTCATGGGCGGAAAACTTGAGCGATTTTTGATTGGGAGGATACGTCTAACACAGCTAAAAAAAAGTCTGTTCAGCGAACCTCAGAGTATGGATTCAATGTATTTTGTTGCACAGAATCCAAATTTCAAAATCCCAGAACGATTGACTGTCTCAATTCCTATTCATGGGCGGAAAACTTGAGCGATTTTTGATAGGGAGGATACGTCTAACACAGCTAAAAAAAAGTCTGTTCAGCGAACCTCAGAGTATGGATTCAATGTATTTTGTTGCACAGAATCCAAATTTCAAAATCCCAGAACGATTGACTGTCTCAATTCCTATTCATGGGCGGAAAACTTGAGCGATTTTTGATAGGGAGGATACGTCTAACACAGCTAAAAAAAGTCTGTTCAGCGAACCTCAGAGTATGGATTCAATGTATTTTGTTGCACAGAATCCAAATTTCGAAATCCCAGAACGATTGACTGTCTCAATTCCTATTCATGGGCGGAAAACTTGAGCGATTTTTGATAGGGAGGATACGTCTAACACAGCTAAAAAAAAGTCTGTTCAGCGAACCTCAGAGTATGGATTCAATGTATTTTGTTGCACAGAATCCAAATTTCAAAATCCCAGAACGATTGACTGTCTCAATTCCTATTCATGGGCGGAAAACTTGAGCGATTTTTGATAGGGAGGATACGTCTAACACAGCTAAAAAAAAGTCTGTTCAGCGAACCTCAGAGTATGGATTCAATGTATTTTGTTGCACAGAATCCAAATTTCAAAATCCCAGAACGATTGACTGTCTCAATTCCTATTCATGGGCGGAAAACTTGAGCGATTTTTGATAGGGAGGATATGTCTAACACAGCTAAAAAAAATTCTGTTCAGCGAACCTCAGAGTACGGATTCAATGTATTTTGTTGCACAGAATCCAAATTTCGAAACCCCAGAACGATTTGCTATATCAAGTTTTGGATGGACGAAAACCGTGTACCCACCTAACCAAAAATAACTCGATTTTTTTTGCCTATAAATAATTGAAACGGTCAGTCGCCCACGAGTTTAAAAATTTGGATTCTGTGTAACTAAATACTTGAAATCCATACTCCAGGGTTCGCTGAACAGGGCATTCTTTTTAGCTGTGTTAGACGTATCCTCCCTATAAAAAATCGCTCAGGTGTTTTCCCTCCCTAATCAAAATTGACAGAGTCAATCATCCTTCAATTTAGAAACATTATAACATATACCGGATTTTGTATTATAACATATACCGAATTCATTCCCCTGGGGTTCAGTGCAGAGAAGAATTTTATTTTTGTGTGCGGCTGTGTAATCATCGATGTTTCTGGGTAAATAATTTTAAAAATAATTGTCAGGATTAAAGACATCGAATACTTACAATAATACAATTCTAAAGTAACATACATTTCACATAATTTAAAAGAATTTTCCTAAATACGTATATGTATTTCAATAGGTAATAAATACGATCGTAGTATCATTACGCCCGCATATCAACTATTTAAGTAACGGCATGACTATAATTGACATAAAGAAAAATTTAGAAAGCGAAATATTTATTTAAAATAAAATTTGATATTATTATTTAAAAAAATGCTATAGAAAAAATAAAGAAATGAGATTTCTTCAATAGCTAACACAATTTGAAAATAAAGGAACAGAAGATATAATAATAATTTTATGGTAAGGCATATTGTAATATCTTTGCAAACGTTCTCAACTCAAATATCCCTCCTTTACATTTAAAGTTTTTACTGAACGCTTTTCTTCTATCATTGGCCACAGTATCTCCAGTATTGTTGCATGAACTTTGATGTGTTATAGCTCGAGAACGAAATGTGTGAATGAATATGGACTGCACTCAAAAGAAAGTGTGATTCATTGGCATACTTTTCTGAAGAAGTGAAATATGTCACGTAAAATAGGACAGAGGTGAGAAGGGGGAGAAATGGCGTTGAGAAAAAAAAAAAAAAAGATGAATGCTGTTTCTCTGCCTGGAAACGCTTTCTGAATCCAACGCCACGAGAACATTTTCCTTAGTTCTAGAAATAATACACGCTAAAATATCAAAACAAATTGTTAAATTATTTAAAAAAAAAATTTACATGAAACATAAAACTCGAAATTGCATTTAATTTTATTTACAGCAATAAAGAGATCTGAAAAAAGATTTTCAACCTAGCCACTTTTGCAACAAAGCAAAACTAAATAGTGATATAAATACAAATATAAGTTGTGAAATTTGATGTTGTAGTGGATGATTTCGTGGATGGAATTTCGAGAATTATGGAGTTTGAGATAATTGTAAGCACATATTTCACACAGTGCATACAAAACTTTCGCGTTGAATGCTAGAACATTATAAGATTAAGAATGTGGCATTGTAAAATATAATTATTAAGACTATTGAGCCCAAAATATAGTCTTTGGAATGATTTTGGACCTGGGGGCCAAAATCAGGTAAAATCACCATGTTTACAGGAGAAACGAGTTGATGTTCCGTTAGTGTAATAACTAAGTACTAACATAACATAACCTGACCTAATCTAACCTAATCTAACCTAGCCTAAACAATCAAAAACAGAAAATAGGAAGAAAGTATGAATCTTAAGCAAAGAATTCTGGACTCCCAAATACAAATATCCTAACCTAACCGAAAGTAAACTAATCCAAACTAACCTAACCTACCTAAAGCATCAAAATATTCAGAAAACATAGCAAGAAAGTACGAAATTTAAGCAAAATATTCTGGTTCCAAAAATATGATGAGTCTTTTCAGCTAGATAACATACGAGAATTAAACCTACGTAAAGAAGAAGAAACATATATGTCGAACCTAAAGAAACATAGGATACATGAAGAAGTCCTTTTTGGATTTAACGTACTAGCCAAGAGAACTTACTGCAGCAAACGTATAACTGAAAACACATGATCTATTATAATTTCCGTATAAGAGTTTCACCTATACGTATTTTCCGTATAAAAAGCATTATATATAGGCGATAAGAATCTCACATACAGATGAACATATATAAGATATAGGTGGCGTATGTGACATACGTATATGTATGCAATATACGGGATACTGTTAGATGTTTCAGACATTCTGGCGTAGGATGATCAAATATGTAAGCGGGAACAGGGCAGTACGTTTGTAGTATATGGACAACATATGCTACGTACAGGTTTCCGTAGTAAACGTATGGTTCCCGTATACTAGTACAATATTCCGCTGTCCGGATAACGGATTTTTCTTTGTGTACATTTTAATATAGGGACTTAACTATAAAGGTAATCTAGAAAATTCTGTCACTTTTTGTGGAGGTCTGTGTTCAATTGATCCTCGCACTATCAGTTGAATGGAGATAAGGCAAAGGTCAGTTGTTGTCAGCTGCCACAACGTACTACCTGATTTTGGCAGTTTAGTTGCACCGTGAATTTGCGTAAGGACAGAGTGAACATGGGAGCTCCACCGACCCTCATAAGAATGTGTATGGTGTGCGGTGTACGACTTCAAACCGCAGTCAAACGCCGCTGCAGCTGTGCGTATGATATGCCAGACTTTTTGCTGAGGGTGTCGAGATAACGCGGACAGTGCAGCGGTACTTTAACAAATTTAACGAGTGTGACGAAACATTCGAAAAAGCACCACGTGAAGGAAGACCAACACATGTTCAAAATAAAGATCTTCAGGTTGTAATTGAGGCGAACACTGGCCAGACATTGAGAAACAGGGACTGCAATTCAGTGTGAGTAAAGAAAGCATTCGGAAGCACCTCCATCAACTTGCAAAGCACTAGAACCAAGCTCGTTGGGTCCCACATGATTTAACTGAGGGCAGAAGTCAACGCGAGGAGACACCTGAGTTTCTTTGCTGTCTTGTCTGAGGAAGGAGCTATTTCTGGACTGTGTGTTGACATGTGATGAGAAGTGCGTCTTATACGGAGTTCCATGCAGCTGTTATCATTGGTTACTATCTTATGAACAGGTTCCAAAAAAGCCATAATCAGCACTGCACCAAAAGATTTTCCTATGAGTTTGGTGGACTGCTCGCGGCATTGTGCATCTGAAGCTTCTATCAGCAGGTCAGAACATCAATGCAGCTGTGTACTGTTAGCAGTTGAGCCATATTCAAGAATAACTCAAAACTCTGGAGCCAGCACTTCTGAATCTCAAAAGGGTCCTTCTGTTACAGGACATCGGTAAGCCCCACGTGGGTAGGATGATCCGGGACACCATTCTAATCCTTGTATGGGAAACACTAGTGCATTCGCTATACTCCCCGGACACTGCACCGTCCGATTATCACCTGTTCCATTCCTTGATCCATCACCTTATAGGAAGCCAATTCAAATCCGTAGTAGAGGTGCCAAATGCACTTGTTATTTTCTTCGCTTCACGGCCCACCAAGTTCTACCGCGTTGGAATCCATAGCCTTCCAGAACTAGGCAGAAGATCGTTGATGCTTGTGGGAACTACTTTGATCTTTCATGTACGTGTTAGGTGACAAGTCGAAGTTCAAAGATGGTGGGTGAAAAGTGACAGTACTTTCTTGGTTACCTTCACAGTAAGTCAATAAAATAAGAAAATAATACTGGAATTTCCAGAGATTTAAGATGTTGAAAGCTGCATCAAGTTCCAGATTCCACGGCCAGATTCCACGCTGTTTCGTCCCCTGAAAACGGTGCATGGCTTCAACATCTACCGTCATCTTGTGTTGGTCTACACCTCAGAAACTGAAGTTTTCGCATAGCTACAGCTCTGCGGTTAGGAGCAGATATTTGAGAACCACACCGTTGTCGTGGTTCTAATACTCTCGTCGATAAGAGAGGCTTATATGGCTTATCATGCAAGAGCAGCGCAGGTAGACAATCACGGCACTCAAGTGTGAACGACATCATTTTGAGAGCTCTCACATCAGCAGGTGTCCCATCAGTACGAGAACCAAACGGATGCAGTCGTTCAGACGGAAAAAGACCAGATGGAATGATTTTAGTGCCCTGGAAGAAAGGGAAAGCTCTAGTTTGGGACCTCACCTGCACAGATACTTATGATCCGTCCAATCTTCCACATTTATCGTCACGCGCAGGTCTCGTAGCTGCTCGTAAGGACACCGACAAGAGGAATAAATGTATTAATCTTGTTGATAAATATTGGTTTGTTACAATTGCCATCGAGTCAAATGGTACTTGGGGTCAAGAAGGAGCTAATTTTATCAAGGAAATCGACCATCGTATTTCACTTATAACGGGAGATAAACGATCTAAATTTTTCCTTATTCAACGGATCAGTGTCGCAGTTCAACGTGGGAACGTGTGAGCCATTTTGTGTACGTTACTCACAGGTAAAGAATTAGAAGATATCTTTCTCGTATAAGGAAGAAAATAATGACTTGGTTTTGAGTACCAACTACGGAAAGATATTTTAAAGAATATGCATTTAAGGATTTATCTCATCATAACTAGCATCGTCATTAAAAGATACATTTTCATTTTCACGTTTACTATCCCAATTTGATTCTAATTTATATCTTTCTTTTAACACAATTTCTTATGCGTTTACCATTTCTTGTTATTGTGCCACAATTTCGTCTTATCTTGATAGTATTTCTCTTTCTATTAATTCTGTTAAGAGCTTATGATCATTATGAATTAGTTTAAGTTGATCGTATGTGTAAATAAATTTGGTGACAATAAAACTATTTATTATAATATGTAAAAAAAAAGTTATAGATGAAAAAGACGTTTAACGCACTTATCACTATCGAAAGTATTAAATATTTAATCCTCATTATTTTACAAGAAATTGCTTCTTCATCTCATTCTGGTAGATGTACTTCCTCATAACTTACTTCCACTTAAGGGCTGGTTACGTAAGGGCTTAAATCTTGACATTATTGCTATCAAATTCAAACATTGGTGGTAACTTAATTTACAAAAATAAAATTCTACAATATTGTTAGCGTTAACGCAAAAGAATATTCAAACATAAGATTTGTAGTAATCTTATTAAGGCGAGCAAAGTGAGTGTAAAACCTCATGCACTGCTTTCGAGAGAAACGATTTTTTTTTTTCTCCAAATAAAGATTGAAGCTGTATGAGAACAGTGCGTCTTACTGAGGTGATACTGATAATGAATAAAATTATTAAACTATTGATCATGACACCAGTAAAATAACAGTAGACCTTACAGAGCATGGTTAGTGTGATATACTCTAAAGTATCGTAGCTCTTTAATTTTAACTTCTGTCTAAAGAAAGTATTCTTCAAACATAGGACTCATATAAGTAAAAAAATGTCGCCAAGCTAAAGGAAAGAGTATGATTGAAAGTTAAATATTTAAGAAAATGGTTTATTAACTTTCGAGAAAATCGAAAAAATGAATTTGTGTCGCACTAAAAGTAAGCCGTTCGTAACCAATAGCAATCAAAAGATATTTTTATTTTCCTGAAAGAAATAGTTATATATTTTTTAATATATGTGTAATAAAATACGCTTTTTACTGCCAGATTGTAAGCTATGCCGCTCCCTTCGTAACGTTGGCACAACACTCTTCACGCACTTATTACTTGCACTTTCTCCTCCACTAACACTTCTACATTAGTATAGCTATCTTCAAAGCTTTGTAGGTTTCAACTTGCAAAGGAAGGTTTACTAGTCCAATAAAATTTAATTGTCTTATATATTGTTATTGATGATAGAATTTGAATGGATTCTAATTATTTTAGAGTCGCAATGTTCTCGTAAATGCCTCGATAAGTTATACATCTTATCGCACGCAGCCCGGTGTTTGATCTCCAGTTTGAACATTCTAGCATCATTACAACACTAATCAGAAAGTCAATAAATCTCTGAAAAATGAGTACCTGGGTCATCCAAGGAAGTAAAAGTAGGTCAAATCGTGCTATTGATTTAACCAGCTCCTCCTTGTGCTGGATACGAGTAAATGTGACTAGTACAACTCCAATTATGTGCCCAATAACCCTATCCAAAACAGGAATGCGTAGCAAGTTACCTAAATATCTCATGCCTCATCAGGATCCTGCCGCCTACAGTCGGACAATTTGCCCATGCCGACAAGATGCTGCAGTCGGATTACCGGCGCCGGACACCGACGTCTTTCAGCGCGATTTTCGACCGCAACGAATAGTTGCCTTGGCGAGCAGTCGACAAGCAGTCGTAAAGGCGAAGTAAATGCGCCGTCCCAGCCGTCGAAAAGAGGCCGGCATAAGGAGTCGTCAGAGGGTCGGAGGGAGGCTTTTCCGACTGTTTTGCCGACTCTGATGGTCGGCAACAGTCGGCGAAGAGTCGACAAAGGGCATTTTATTTTACGATTTTCGACCGCTTGCCGCCTCGGCAAAAGGTCGGCAACTTTGAACAAGTAGATAGTTGTGCCACCGCGCGACGGGTGCCGGCTGCCTCCGGCGGTCCCCCATCGTCGACGGCGGCAATCCCTCTTGCCGACCGCTACTTCCTGATGGGGTGGTCTTAAAAGATGCCATGTGTTTCAATTATAATTACAAAGATTTCCTCTCAAATAAATCTTAGCTGATTTCACACACATGATTCGTTTTTTTAAAGTCCTACAAACAACACAGACAATGTAATGTATCATGAAAGTTTTCCGAAACTGTGTTGCAATACCCTGCAATCGCCACAAATGTTGTATGGTTGCTTATAGTTATATTACTTGGTCGTTATTAAAGCCAGCATGAAGTGTTTCAAAGTCTATCTCCACACATTACAATTAGATCCTAAAGAAATTTACATGAAACCATCGGGAAGGTATCCCCTCAAACAGAGAAAGAATGACCACATTAGAAGCGTGTATGTCGAATTTATGTGTGAACAGACCCACACACATGCAGTTCGATATCGAGGGAGGACATTTCTATCACCTCTGATAAGTATCAATCTCAGTTAATTTCATTTGCTATGCGTACAGGTACTAAATATCAATATTTTGCTTTATTTTTTCTGGTACGTTTATTTTTCAACCAATATTTTCCTGGGCTACTTTCGAGTGGGAAATTCTATATTTCATTCAGTAAGTAAATAATGATATTGGGATTATAGTCTCACATCTTTCACAGATGGGGAGAGTGTTTTTTGATGTTTGAGGTGAACTACTTAGAAGTAGAATAAACCACTGCATTTCCTAATCTTACTCCTATAAATACATTTTGTAACATAAATCACGGATTTTGTGTCTTCTGCTGATGTTCTCTGCGACAGTGTATAAAAGTAAGATTATTGTTGGTAGAATCGCAAAAAGCATAATTTTTATTCTTGAAATAAGACTTCAATACTTTCTTGGCGAATAAATCAAATTCACAAAAATGAAACCTTATATCTGGTACATACGGACCAGCGGTGAAAATGGTAGAGTGGTGTTCAAGAAATCCTCTGTACGGAACGGCGATATTTCTTTCTTTTTAGAGCGTACACAGTGACGACGCCAGATTTGATTTCTTAGTGGGACAAAGAAGGGCAGATACATAATTTGGGCGGCCAATATTTTTCATACAAAATGTGAAAGCTTTATTATGTTTGACTTACATTTCAGTACAATGTTTGTTGCTATTATAATTAATATCCCTAACATAATATAATGAATGTTTTTTCCTTTCCTTTGTTTGTAATCGAAGTTGATCCAATGCGAAGAAAACAAATCGCCCAACTCTACTATTGTTGTTTGCTAAATACAATGAAAGTTCTGTTTTCAGTTGAATGAGATCCACAATGTTGCCTATTCTCACTGTTGGAAATTAAAAATCATAAGAAAGATCTATAACTAAAATTTACCGGAAAATGTGGTATAAAAATATACGTGCATACCCAGACGTTCAAAGAAAGCTTGAATACTAATCTGTCAGGTAGTAAATGCATCGATAGTACAGCGGGGGACACTTCTAAATGGTACAGCCATATGGAGATTTACGGCTAAGGTGTACCATTTAGAAGTGTCCACCGCTGTACAATCAGACTAAGAGATTGGTTATGATACGAAGGGGCAGGAGTAGCCAAAAGGGGGCCTTTGTCCCTTGACACCCTCTGGTGTCGTCATTGATTGCACATAGTTACTTTTTACCTAAAATTCAATTCTTCAATCCCAATTTCAATGGCTTCTTTTTTAAAACTTCTTTTGATAGAATCATGTTGTTATTATTTGTTCATTTGTCTTTTCTGGATTTATCGGACTACAGCCGCAGACGGAGAACGCCTCAACCGCTGTTTAACACCCATTAGGGATGGGCAACTTTCCTCAGATCACGAAACTTTTTATCAAGACTGTTCATAATTAGAGCTTAGCAACGTTTTTACATATTCTCCTCCTTAAAAATGTTCAAGTGTCTAACTATGACTACAATATATATTTTCATAGGATGTCAGTATACTTTTACATTTGGTGTCCCGGTTTTTCAGTCAGAAAAATGGGGGCCTAATAATGCATGCAGAAAATACATGAACATACCTAGGTACAGAAATATATCTGTCTATATAACAAGTGTTGGTTGACTCATTGAATAACGTTTAGACAAAACTCATTAAACCAGATACCCTAAGACGGGGTTATTTTGCACACGATTTAAGCAATTTTAAAGAAAATCGCATGTAACTTACAAACGTAATCATTATATAACATTTTACTTTAAACATGTAATAGCTAGATATATAAGGAAAACATTAGTGTAATTTCATTATGACCATAGTTATTGAAATATAAACTTTGGTGCAAAGCAACCCCATACGTTGCACAACATACAAAAAAGTGTATTCAACATATGAATAGCGATTATGTGCAATGTTTTTCCTTCAGTATTTATACATTTTACTTCCTAAATTAAACTGCATCCTGTCTACAAATATTGATATTACAATGTCGGAACCGGTATCGATACCTAGTATGAATTACCAATATTTTTAAAGAAAATTATGTATTTTCTGGTACCGGCACAGCAACCACATTCTAATAGTTTAGCATATGTCCCGCAAATGCCAAATCAGGAACAAAAAAAATCTCCGTGAATTGATTTGCCTTGGTTATTAATTGCGTCCAGGAATATCATCCCAACCATAATCAGAGTAAGATTTACAGTGTTTTGGACTTTCAGGTCGAAGCCCACCCATATTGCATGATTTCGTTTTTTTTTTTAAAAAAAAAATCTAATGTTAATCATACCTATGCCTATAAGCTTCAAGACTCTCCCTCCCAAAAGCCTAGTGACTTCTAGAGAAAACGAAGCCTTTGTGATTTAAGCCTCTCTCAAACTATTTTTCTGGAACCGAAACTGATCATATTTTATTTTCCGACACGAAATGAATTTCAGTATCTACCTAAATAGGAAATGTACCTAAATTTAGAATGCAGGGGGTTCCAGTAGTAATAATTTCCTATCCAAGGGGTATTTTGAAGCGGTACAAAATAACCCCTAGTAGAGGCTGAAACAGCCTTCCCCAGTTTTAGTTTTATATGACTTTAAAATGTTCCACATTTCAATTTTTACTACATTGAGTTCCGTTACACACAGTAGGATTCTATGAAACTGACTTAACTTTGACGGAAATTCTTGTACGTTATATCTTTCAATTTTTGCGGCTTTTTCATTAACTGCTTTACATACCTCTACATCAACAAGCCCTCCGGGTACGCATGGCAAGATAGCCCCCCACTTTAGAAAATTGAAACAATGACTAAGTCATTCGTTTGTACTACGTTTGTACCGTTTGTACCGAAAATATTTTCGTTTGTACCATTTTCCTTATAGGGTTACTTGAGAGGTCAACCGGGGGGGCTATCTTGGCGTCAAGATACCCCCCGTATCACAGCACAAAAAATTGGAATATACCATTCGAAAGCAAATCGTTTGTACCGTTTGTACCGAGAAAAGTTTTATTTGTACCCTGATAGTTTTCGAGAAACAGGGGACGACATTTGGGGGGGCTATCTTGGCGCCAAGATAGCCCCCCCGTATCGCAGCACAAAAATTTGGAATACACCATTCGAAAGCAAATCGTTTGTACCGTTTGTACCGAAAAGAGTTTTGTTTGTACCCTGATAGTTTTTGAGGAACAGGGGATGACATTTGAGGGGGCTATCTTGGCGCCAAGATAGCCCCCCCGTATCTCAGCACAAAAAATTGGAATACACCATTCTAAAGCAAATCGTTTGTACCGTTTGTACCGAAAAAAGTTTTGTTTGTACCCTGATAGTTTTCCAGAAACATGGGATGATATTTGGGGCGGGGGGTTAAATTGGCGCCAAGATAGCTTCCCCGTATCACAGCACAAAAATTTGAAATACACCATTCGAAAGCAAATCGTTTGTACCGTTTGTACCGAAAAAAGTTTTGTTTGTACCCTGTTAGTTTTCGAGAAGCAGGGGATGAAATTTGAGGGCTATCTTGTACGCAAGATAGGCCCCTTAATGTGTAGTTTTTCCACGTCCATTAATAAGTATTATATGTTTATCCATGTGAATTGATGTGTTTAGAATTCTGGTTGTGCATATCAAAATAAAAAATGAGTTTTTCAGTAATAACTCAACGTTAGAATTGAATCCGCGAGTTGGAAAACAGTGTGAGTCCAAAGTAAACCATTTTGAAGTAAAGGCAAAAATAACACTAAAGATGTAGAAGTACAAGTTGTAATGAAGAGCAGTGCAATTTGCAAGACCTTGCACGTTATAACAGAATGCTATAATGTCGACTGTACATTTGTGGCATTAACAAAAGAAAGTTAATTTTTCAAATATCTCAAAATGCGTTTTGTGGACTAAAGTAGTGGTTTTCCACTCATCGATTCAATTAAATTTTCTCTATTTCTGCTCTTTTCCTTAAGTAAATACGTATTATTCAGCAATGGCCTATTTGCTTTCGTCTATTGTCTATGAAAGCGGCAAACTTCTCGAGCCGTTAATGTGACACATGTAAACAGTTAATTTCTTCAGTTGGTGTAAAGCTGAAACGTGGAAGGACGCAGTTTAGGTGAGCAAACATTTCATCTTTTAGTTTTCTTTGTTTAAGATTATTTCTGTAAATCCAGTTTCTTTCTGAATTTGTACACACTTTGTTATTCTTTTTACGGTATTTATTTACGGAAAAGGGCACAAATAGAGAAAATTTAATTGAATCGTTGAGCGGAAAAACAGTACTAGTCCACAAAACGCATTTTGAGATATTTGAAGAAAGAACTTTCGTTTGTTAATGCCACAAATGTACAGTCGATATTATAGCAATCTGCAATAACGTGCGAGGTCTTCCAAATTGTACTGTTCTTCATTACAACGTGTAGTTCTACATCTTTAGTGTTATTTTCGCCTTTAACTCAAAATGGCTTATTTTGAACACACATTGTTTTCCCACTCGCCGATTCAATTTTAACGTTGCGTTATTCCCAACAAGTCCCTTTTTTATTTGGATATGTACAACAAGAGTTCTAAACACACATAAATTCACATGAATAGCCACATAATACTTATTAATGGGCATGGAAAAAATACATATTAGGGGGCCTATCTTGTACAAGATAGCCTCCCAAATGCTATCCACTCTTTCTTGAAAACTATCAGGGTACAAACAAACTTTTTTCGGTACAAACGGTACAAACGATTTGCTTTCGAATGGTGTATTTCAAATTTTAGTGCTATGATACGGGGGGGGGGCTATCTTGGCGCCAAGATAGCCCCCCGCCCAAAATATTATCGCCTGTTTCTCGAAAACTATCACGGTACAAACAAAACTTTTCTCGGTACAAACGGTACAAACGATTTGCTTTCGAATGGTGTATTCCAATCTTTTGTGCTGCGATACGGGGGGCTATCTTGGCGCCAAGATAGCCCCCCCAAATGTCATCCCCTGTTCCTCGAAAACTATCAGGGTACAAACAAAACTTTTTTCGGTACAAACGGTACAAACGATTTGCTTTCGAATGGTGTATTTCAAATTTTTGTGCTGTGATACGGTGGGGGTTATCTTGGCGCCAAGATAGCCCCCCGCCCAAAATATTATCCCCTGTTTCTCGAAAACTATCAGTGTACAAACAAAACTTTTTTCGGTACAAACGATTTGCTTTCGAATGGTGTATTCCAATTTTTTGTGCTGCGATACGGGGGGCTATCTTGGCGCCAAGATAGCCCCCCCAAATGTCATCCACTGTTCCTCGAAAACTATCAGGGTACAAACAAAACTTTTTTCGGTACAAACGGTACAAAAGATTTGCTTTCGAATAGTGTATTCCAATCTTTTGTGCTGCGATACGGGGGCTATCTTGGCGCCAAGATATCCCCCCAAATGTCATCCCCTGTTCCTCGAAAACTATCAGGGTACAAACAAAACTTTTTTCGGTACAAACGGTACAAACGATTTGCTTTCGAATGGTGTTTTTCAAATTTTTGTGCTGTGATACGGGGGTTATCTTGGCGCCAAGATAGCTTCACGCCCAAAATATTATCCCCTGTTTCTCGAAAACTATCAGTGTACAAACAAAACTTTTTTCGGTACAAACGATTTGCTTTCGAATGGTGTATTCCAATTTTTTGTGCTGCGAACCGTGGGGCTATCTTGGCGCCAAAATAGCCCCCCCAAATGTCATCCACTGTTCCTCGAAAACTATCAGGGTACAAACAAAACTTTTTTCGGTACAAACGGTACAAAAGATTTGCTTTCGAATGGTGTATTCCAATCTTTTGTGCTGCGATACGGGGGCTATCTTGGCGCCAAGATATCCCCCCAAATGTCATCCCCTGTCCCTCGAAAACTATCAGGGTACAAACAAGACTTTTTTCGGTACAAACGATTTACTTTCGAATGGTGTATTCCAATCTTTTGTCCTGCGATACGGGGGGCTATCCCCGCCCTAAATATCATCCTTTGCTTCTCGAAAACTATCAGGGTACAAACAAAACTTTTTTCGGTACAAACGGTACAAACGATTTGCTTTAGAATAGTGTATTCCAATTTTTTGTGCTGTGATACGGGGGGCTATCTTGGCGCCAAGATAGCCCCCCGCCCCAAAATATCATCCCCTGTTTCTCGAAAACTATCAGAGTACAAACAAAACTTTTTTCGGTACAAACGGTACAAAACGATTTGCTTTAGTATGGTGTATTCCAAATTTTTGTGCTGTGATACGGGGGGGTTATCTTGGCGCCAAGATAGTCCCCCAAATGTCATTCCCTGTTTCTCGAAAACTACCAGGGTACAAACCAAATTTTTTTCGGTACAAACGGTACAAACGATTTGCTTTCGAATGGTGTATTCCAATCTTTTGTGCTGCGATACGGGGGGCTATCTTGGCGCCAAGATAGCCCCCCCAAATGTCATCCCCTGTTCCTCGAAAACTATCAGGGTACAAACAAAACTTTTTTCGGTACAAACGGTACAAACGATTTGCTTTAGAATGGTGTATTCCAATTTTTTGTGCTGTGATACGGGGGGGCTATCTTGGCGCCAAGATAGCCCCCGCCCCAAAATATCATCCCCTGTTTCTCGAAAACTATCAGGGTACAAACAAAACGTTTTTCGGTACAAACGGTACAAACGATTTGCTTTAGAATGGTGTATTCCAAATTTTTGTGCTGTGATACGGGGGGCTATCTTGGCGCCAAGATAGCCCCCCTAAATGTCATCCCCTGTTCCTCGAAAACTATCAGGGTACAAACAAAACTTTTTTCGGTACAAACGGTACAAACGATTTGCTTTCGACTGGTGTATTCCAAATTTTTGTGCTGTGATACGGGGGGGCTATCTTGGCGCCAAGATAGCCCCCCTAAATGTCATCCCCTGTTTCTCGAAAACTATCAGGGTACAAACAAGACTTTTTTCGGTACAAACGATTTGCTTTCAAATGGTGTATTCCAATCTTTTGTGCTGCGATACGGGGGGCTATCTTGGTGCCAAGATAGCCCCCCGCCCCGAATATAATCTCCTGTTTCTCGAAAACTATCAGGGTACAAACAAAACTTTTTCGGTACAAACGGTAAAAACGATTTGCTTTAGAATGGTGTATTCCAAATTTTTGTGCTGTGATACGGGGGGCTATCTTGGCGCCAAGATAGCCCCCCCAAATGTCATCCCCTGTTCCTCGAAAACTATCAGGGTACAAACAAAACTTTTTTCGGTACAAACGGTACAAACGATTTGCTTTCGACTGGTGTATTCCAAATTTTTGTGCTGTGATACGTGGGGGCTAACTTGGCGCCAAGATAGCCCCCCTAAATGTCATCCCCTGTTTCTCGAAAACTATCAGGGTACAAACAAGACTTTTTTCGGTACAAACGATTTGCTTTCAAATGGTGTATTCCAATCTTTTGTGCTGCGATACGGGGGGCTATCTTGGTGCCAAGATAGCCCCCCGCCCCGAATATAATCTCCTGTTTCTCGAAAACTATCAGGGTACAAACAAAACTTTTTCGGTACAAACGGTAAAAACGATTTGCTTTCGAATGGTGTATTCCAATTTTTTGTGCTGTGATACGGGGTGGGCTATCTTGGCGCCAAGATAGCCCCCCTAAATGTCATCCCCTGTTTCTCGAAAACTATCAGGGTACAAACAAGACTTTTTTCGGTACAAACGATTTGCTTTCGAATGGTGTATTCCAATCTTTTGTGCTGCGATGCGGGGGCTATCTTGGTGCCAAGATAGCCCCCCGCCCCAAATATCATCCCCTGTTTCTCGAAAACTATCAGGGTACAAACAAAACTTTTTTCGGTACAAACGGTACAAACGATTTGCTTTCGAATGGTGTATTCCAATTTTTTGTGGTGTGATACGGTGGGGCTATCTTGGCTCAATATAGCCCCCCCCCCCAGTTGACCTCTCAAGTAACCCTGTAAGGAAAATGGTACAAACGAAAATATTTTCGGTACAAACGGTACAAACGTAGTACAAACGAATGACGTAGTCATTGTTTCAATTTTCTAAAGTGGGGGGCTATCTTGCCATACGTCTCCGGGTAATTATAACTGATGTTAACCGCCAACATTATAGCCAAAATACAGTTAGATGTTCTATCTCACGGTGGCATTTGAAACTTCCTCTTTGCAGTTCATGGTTTTACCCGCAGAGGACTGTGAAACTCTTTTCATATTTTGTGCAAAGTAACTCCTGATGTGCAAAGTAACCTCTTCTTACGGTATTCGAAATTTTGAAAAACCTACGATTCGTTACGAAAAATACCACTAAGGAAGGATTCGTTTTGTAAATTAGACCATGAATTGAGAAAATGAAGATTCCACGTTAGAAACAATGAATTTGTTTTTTTCGCTTTCTATTAAAATATACGCACTATTTCATCTAGAAGGCGAGAAAAAGGGGTATAAAATTGTTCCCGTGCAAGGCTTGGAGTTCATAGGAATTCTACGGATACCCTATTTTAAAAATGTAGAAAGACAAACGCGACATATTTTATCGTTCAATACCACCTGGAGGAATTTACTAGTCTTTCTATAGGAAAGACCAAATGAAAGGTGAGAACTCATTTTGGCAGAAAATACTTTAACACATTATGTAACAGAAACTACAAATTATACGGAATTAAATCAAAATAATATAGTCTGTTTTATCACCTAACTATGCAACAAAGAACATTAGAAATCATTAAGACATGTAGATGGCACACAAATAAATATATTAAAAAAATCACATAGTGTGTGTAAAATTCCCATTGTGACTACACGAAATCAACATAAATTACCAGTAATCACAGCTCTAGGTTGGTGATCGTTGACAATTCAATTTCTGTTATCGGGTTTCACGGGTGAATACCATTAACCACAAAAAACTCGTTGATTATTACAAGTAATAGTTAAGATATACATGTGTTTGCCGGAAATGAAAGTGCATACTTTAATTAATTATTGATGTGTCGGTTTACGGAATTATTTTCATAACATTACTTTTACCTTTACTATGTATGAAAATAAAAAAAAGGACATTGCTGCTGTATTTCCATTAACAGATGAAATCCTGAAAAAGTTGGGTTGGTTTCTTCAAATAAAATATTTTTGTGAGGAAAATTAGGAAATAAGGAGAAATAAACACACCACATACAGGATGAAGTACTGTATTTCGATGAAGTACCAATGGAATGCAATGCACGTGTTTCAGTCTTTTGTAACTACATGGACAATTTGTTAGAGAAATGTGCTTGATTGTGTCTGTAGCACTCAAACCCAGTACATTTCACTACTTCATTGCTTCAAAAATGCTTGTCCCCCATCACCTGTTTGGATGGTACCTTCACATCGAAGTTACTGGAAGCAAGATCTAAAGAATACGGCGGCTGTGTGAGATATTCGATTTTGATACTTTAAACGGGCAGTAGGATGTCTGATGTTATCAATAAGACATAAAGACATGAAATCAGAAGTTCTCGTCGCTTACTTCTGATTGCAACGCAAAGATGGTATTGGAGCAAATGTGGTTACGAAGCTCTGTTCACTGTTGCTCATTTTAATTTAATGCTGCAAAATTACGGTAACATCTCCAAGGAAAGTGAATATAATTTTTACTGCTAACAGTTGACTACAGATTACTTTTAGGATGGAAATCACGAGAATAACCAGCTATGATATATTAAACGGTCCCTATCATTGTCACTGGCACTGAATCCTGTTACCGTTTCGTGTAACAACTTTGCTGGAAAACCCATCAACTTTTCCCTAAAAGGCTGGAAAAGTTTGCCATAGGCATTCATACGTTGGCTTGTCAACTTACCAATTCACAAGGTGTGGTGCCAACTTCCCAGACATCTTATTGAACCGACTGTGATCCATTAATAATAGTGTGTGCTGAATCAATACTAATATAAAAATGATGGCTTTCCTCTTCCCCGATACGAAGCCTATATTAATTCACAACCTCTTTCACTTCCAAGGGCGCTCATGTTGTGGTTTCCAAAGGGGGGCAATTATAAGCGACGTTTCAAATATAGTTTCAAATTTTGCTGTAACTAACGTAAAGATTCCATTGGGTTTTCGATATTCCCAAAAACAATTCTTTCTAGGGGGCGAGCGCCCCACCTTACCCCCCCTAATGGGCGTCATTGTTCACTTCGGTGACGTTTTCATTTATAATCATTTGTTGTTTCTCACCAGTTAATGGGGAGTCCTCCTAGAAGTTACACTTTTTTTTCAAATCTTGTACATTACCCTACACTTATTGCAGGGCAAATATGAATCATCTACTTTTCTTTAACCATCCGATAAATTTCAATACACCTTCATTACTCAAAAATCACATCCACGATCTTTGCTGTAACGCAGTGTGTGTCACTAGTGAGCATCCACCTTTCTAGTGCTGATGCATCCTTCTCAAGCGTCCCTCCGTTATCCTATCAAAAGCGTTCTTTCAGCAACAATTACAAATTTTGACCATTTACAGATGAAAATTGCAAATTTTGAAGTTAACTTTCAGTACTAGTATTTTTTATTTGGATCACTCGTGTAACGTATTCTCGATTTCACCTTGAAAATAAATTTCCAAACATAATCTCAAACACTCGTTTTCTTGATAATAGTAGTTAACTTATTAGAACGTCTATGTACACTAATTAAAAATTCAACGATATGAACAAACTCCCGGCTATTTAAATTCGTTTTTTCTTCTTTCCAAGCCAATTAACACTTTGACTAACGACTAAATATTTTTATGGTATTTTAAATGATTCTTCAATACCTAACAGTTTTCAGAGCATTGTAGCTAAAGGACTATATTGAAGGCCAGCTTTTCTCTAAATTGCCATAAACTCGTACCCAAGAAAACAGTGTAACGATTTTTTTTGAACATCTTATTTTTCATCTTCAACTCTGTGCACGATAAGTCTACCAAGCTGATCTAAACATCTTAAATATTATAATATCTAACTTCACCTTCAAATGTCCCAATAATTGATATCCATTGGACATCCCTTGATTACCCTGTAGGTAGGGCACGTGTCTCGGAATATTAAAGTTCGCATTAGAGACTATAAGGATAATCAAAATACAACGAAATTACCTACAATATTGATGAAATGCGCCTGTGACAGTAGAAACTCTAAAAATAAAGGAAAGCTTCACCGAGTTTGCTTTCGATGTCAATTGGGATGTGTCTCTCACTGTAAAACCTTAAAGGATATTGGAAATATCTACAGGACTTGTTGGATTTTAAGTCGATGTATACTCATGTCCAAAATTATTGTCGCACGTATATAAATATGTTGTTGTATTAATATAATTTGATAACGAAATCGCTGTTATCTCTTACATTATTAGTACGTGTACAATCGGCAAAGACATGTATGTGGCAAATTTCATGTCAAAAGAGTAGTAAATAAGAACAATAAAAAAAAAATAAAACGTTGTTGTGCATTTAGCAACATTTTATTTTACTCATTATAATATTCGCATTTATAATTTTTTTCCTATGAAATTTACAACAAATATACATTTCTCGATTACACACATAGTATCAGTACTAAAAGTACTCTGCAAAATCATTGTCAAATTATTTTCATACAAGAAGACAGTTATAGATATGCGACAATCATTTTGGACATGAGTGTACCTACTACAATTGTAGCATTAAAGATAATGAAAATCTTCACGGTCTTTCATTTATACAACTGCGATTTATCTGTTAATGTAGGACATTTACGAATACTGGAAATATTTAGGGGGTATACTTTGGGCTTCACTATTGGATATGTCTATCACAATAGGACGTCTAAGGATATTGGAAATATAATCGGGAGGTCGTATGAAAATATCAACGAGGTTTTCTTTGACTTTAATAGGAAGTCCGTACTACAGTACAAGCTCTATGAATAACGAATATATCCGCGTACTTTCCTTTGGATTTCAAAGAGATATGCATGTTTTCGAATTTTTAAGCATAATTATAGTATCCAGATCATTACAATTGGATGAAAATTGGATGCTAGTATCATAAAACAATATAGTCTATGAATGTTCATTGTGGGCAAGTAATTATTCCGCTAAAAACCAAGAAATGTTCCTTAGGAATCCCGTAGAGTTGAGTTGATTTTGAGTTTAACGTCCCTTTTAGCAGCGAAACTATATGAGAAGGGACCTACTGATTAACGTGGAATCCGAACCACATGGCCTTCCGTCGTGAATCGAACTCGGGTGTTCCACGCCAAAGGCGCGCATGCTAACCGCTTAGCTAGGTAAGAGCTCAGCAATCTCGTAGGCTATCCCGTTTCTGAGACACAAGTTGGCATCTTGATATTGCGAGAATGGCGCTCCTTTTACCTTTAAGGAACGTCTATGTAGCATATTGCGAGAATGGCGATCCTTTTACCTTTAAGGAACATCTATGTAGCATACTGCTACACACTACGGTCTAGAAAGCGTGCACCTTTAGAAGCCTTCTAACTTCTTTTGGATGTTACACAGATGATACAATAGAAGGTATATTATCTCTTAGATTTCCAAATTAAGGCAATAGTAAGCTTGGGAGTTCTAAAAGAATTACGAATATATATATATATAAATATATAACACGTTTATGCATCTATCTATTGACAGATATGTAGAAGTAACGAGAAGCGGTTTGCGATTTCCTGGAATTGATCTAGCTTATCCACAAGAGGTCCTATCATCTTCCTTAATTATCTATTCTAACCGAAGTTGAAGACTTCA
Organism: Thermobia domestica; assembly: GCF_964235325.1. Taxonomy (NCBI): domain Eukaryota; kingdom Metazoa; phylum Arthropoda; class Insecta; order Zygentoma; family Lepismatidae; genus Thermobia; species Thermobia domestica. Next base: position 83,175 of record NW_027656419.1, read on the forward strand.
ACCATTTCTGGACTGAACTTTCATCACCATTAAGCAAATTGGTAATATATAGCAAGAATCAGTTTTCTACAACTGGAAGAGGTAGAAATTCATTATAATTTCCGGTTTAGATAGTGATGTACATGCAGCAAAAACAGAGAGAGAATGAAGCAGCTTTAGAGAATTGATTTAACATTGTAAGAATAAGTTCTCTCCTATCTTATCTATCCATTCAAATGGGAGATAAGGGGCACGGCGCACAGTGCGTCGACCAATGGACAAAAATGAGAAAAGAAACAATTTTCTTCGGACTTGCAAATAGCACGGAATGAAGCACAAATGATTCACAAGACAGAAATGCCTAGCCACAAACTGACGACAACTCGTCAGTCCACAGAGGGCGTGCGCAAAGTTACCACATTAGACCGACCCGAGTCGAGATGACACTCTCACAGATAACAATTCGCATGTACGACTACTATATTAAACCGACCTGACTCATTATTTCTACAGCGATCGCACTGGTGCTTCAGACCAAGCAAGGTGAGACTTTTTGTCACTAGTGGGCAGTTATAGCACAGGTATGTTCTTTCCTTTACGACGAACGATTGGTAATCATTTTTACTGGTAGGCCTATATTTGGGATATCTCCAAAAAGCCTAAACATGTCTTGAGATCTCTGCAGGAATACCTTCCTTTAATGATTTCCTTTGGATTCAGCAATAGTGTGTGTGCAAGTGTCCGCAATGTCGACTGTAATTAGTGAAATTGTGAAAGAAGACGCCATGAAAAACAACGACATTTTTGAAAGATGAATAACAACCACCAGTGTTAGTCGGAAGAAAGCGGAGACCATTGAGGCTATTTCTAGTCATTATAAACTTGAAGACGCCACGGAAGATGTGTACAACAGTTTAGAGAAATTTAATAAGTTATTAATATGACCTTGAGCAAAAAAATGGAGGATGTCGCACAGAGTTTGGTCGGATTTCCTAGCTAAAAGTAAAGAGTGGTTTGATCGTGCATGTACACTTCCGGACTCTGTCTCAACAGTGATAACTGCTCGGTATCACAGCAACGTGAAGACCGATGTAGCTTGCTCTACTCGCAGTAGAACCAATAAATAGTTTGCAGAGTGTTCAGTAAAAGCAAAAGAGGCGCTTAGATCCTCTTGCAGGGACTAAATCGGCAGAGGAGCTTGCCTTTGTTGCCAAAGAAGCAGCAGCGAAATTAAATACACCAAGAAATGACGAATAGTTCAAAGGTAGTTCAAAGGATTGTCGGTTATGCGAAAGAAGCTTTAGGATTAGAAGCCCTCCACAAAATCTTCCGTCACACTAGGCCACATCTTATACGGAAAACTTCTCTCTTCAATACTTATTTAGACCTGATGAAGCATATGCTTATTTTATCTGACCCTATTGTCTCCTCCAAGATACAGATTCACGCAAAGAAAAGGAGGACAGATACGGATCTAGAAAGTTATTTCAAAACTGATGCTGCTGAGGCTGTCCAGCTTCATAATTATGTCGCTATGGAATTTTATAACTTAGACAGTGATGGTATTGATTGATCTTAAAAACAAAACTCTAGAACTGTTTCAGTCATTTCATGCACTGCTTTTCATTATATTTTAGTGTTATGTAGTTTTGAGTCGTATGAGTTCGTGTTTACGAGTGCCCTAAACATTAAGGGCCATATCCAGAGTCATTTTGACGTATGTTTAGCGTCATACCAAAGGCCTGACTACTGCAGGAAACATATGTTAGTCGAACTCTTTAGTATGACACTAATCACGCGTCAGAACTACTCTGCATAAGGCCTTAAATGTCTAACATAGTTTTTACACGTCCCTGAACGGGATATTATTTTCTATATAATTACAGTTGTCAAGTTCGATAACTTCAAGAACAACTTTGTTTCAGTCTAAGTGAGCAAAGAACGCCTTGCAACACAATAAACATGTGATAAAAACTTCAGTATGATTTGTTTTATTTTTGTCCATTATTCCCATATGCTCGACGTACTGTGCGGTGGCTCAGTGGTAGAGCGTTCACCTCCAGTGCTTGTGTCCCTGGTTCGATCCTAGCTCGCGTCGTGTGGACTTTGTGGTGGAAAAACACTGTACTCATGGGTTTTCTTGGGGTTCTCTCGTTTCTTCCCGATTTCTCATTCCACCATTTCATTCATTTCTCATACTCACTGTCTCCTTTAGCCTTCTGTTCGAACCGGTGTCACAGGGATTTTTTACCCCTGGAAACTTTTACCCCCTGGAAAATTTTACCCCCTGGAAATCTTTACCCCCTTGTCGGTTTCTCGTAACTTCAAAGGAAAAGTCAAAAGTCACATTAAATATACATATAATTAAATGTGATCTCTCAGTGTATGCACTCACTTTGGTCAAGATGGCTTTAAATCCGAAGATTTGGTAGGGGGGTAAAAATTTCCTAGGAAATTATTACCTCCCTGTCGGCTATTGGTTACTTCAAAGACAAACTCGAATGTTACATTATAAATTGATACCACTCTGAAGTATCTCTTAACAGACACAGTCACTTTGGCCAAGTTGGCTTTAAATCCGAAGATTTGGTAGGAAGGTAAAAATTTCCTAGGAAATTATTACCTCCCTGTCGGTTATTGGTTACTTCAAAGAGAATGTTAAATGTTACATTATCAATTGATATCACTCCATAGTATCTCTTAACAGACACAGTCACTTTGGCCAAGTTGGCTTTAAATCCGAACATTTGGTAGGGGGGTAAAAATTTCCTAGGAAATTATTACCTCCCTGTCGGTTATTGGTTACTTCAAAGAGAATGTTAAATGTTACATTATCAATTGATATCACTCCATAGTATCTCTTAACAGACACAGTCACTTTGAGCAAAATGGCTTTAAATCCGAAGATTTGGTAGGGGGGTAAAAATTTCCTAGGAAATTATTACCTCCCTCTCGGTTATTGGTTACTTCAAAGACAAACTCAAATGTTACATTATAAATTGATACCACTCTGTAGTATCTCTTAACAGACAAAGTCACTTTGGCCAAGTTGGCTTTAAATCCGAAGATTTGGTAGGGGGGTAAAAAATTCCTAGAAAATTATTACCTCCCTGTCGGTTATTGGTTACTTCAAAGAGAATGTTAAATGTTACATTATCAATTGATATCACTCCATAGTATCTCTTAACAGACACAGTCACTTTGAGCAAAATGGCTTTAAATCCGAAGATTTGGTAGGGGGTAAAAATTTCCTAGGAAATTATTACCTCCCTGTCGGTTATTGGTTACTTCAAAGACAAACTCAAATGTTACATTATCAATTGATACTACTCTTTAGTATCTCTTAACAGACACAGTCACTTAGGCCAAGTTGGCTTTAAATCCGAAGATTTGGTAGGGGGGTAAAAATTTCCTAGGAAATTATTACCTCCCTGTCGGTTATTGGTTACTCCAAAGACAAACTCAAATGTTACATTATAAATTGATACCACTCTGTAGTATCTCTTAACAGACACAGTCACTTTGGCCAAGTTGGCTTTCAGTCCGAAGATTTGGTAGGGGGGTAAAAATTTCCTAGGAAATTATTACCTCCCTGTCGGTGATTAGTTACTTCAAAGAGAATGTTAAATGTTACATTATCAATTGATATCACTCCATAGTATCTCTTAACAGACACAGTCACTTTGAGCAAAATGGCTTTAAATCCGAAGATTTGGTAGGGGGGTAAAAATTTCCTACGAAATTATTACCTCCCTCTCGGTTATTGGTTACTTCAAAGACAAACTCAAATGATACATTATAAATTGATACCACTCTGTAGTATCTCTTAACAGACACAGTCACTTTGGCCAAGTTGGCTTTAAATCCGAAGATTTGGTTGGGGGGTAAAAACTTCCTAGGAAATTATTACCTCCCTGTCGGTTATTGGTTACTTCAAAGACAAACTCAAATGTTACATTATAAATTGATACCACTCTGTAGTATCTCTTAACAGACACAGTCACTTTGGCCAAGTTGGCTTTAAATCCGAATATTTGGTAGGGGGGGTAAAAATTTCCTAGGAAATTATTACCTCGCTGTCGGTTATTGGTTACTTCAAAGACAATCTCAAATGTAACATTATCAATTGATATCACTCCATAGTATCTCTTAACAGACACAGTCACTTTGGGGAAGATGGCATTAAATCCGAAGATTTGGTAGGGGGGTAAAAATTTCCTAGGAAATTATTACCTCCCTGTCGGTTATTGGTTAATTCAAAGACAAACTCAAGTGTTACATTATAAATTGATACCACTCTGTAGTATCTCTTAACAGACACAGTCACTTTGGCCAAGTTGGCTTTAAATCCGAAGATTTGGCAGGGGGTAAAAATTTCCTAGGAAATTATTACCTCCCTGTCGGTTATTGGTTACGTCAAAGACAAACTCAAATGTTATATTATAAATTGATACCACTCTGTAATATCTCTTAACAGACAGTCACTTTGGCCAAGTTGGCTTTAAATCCGAAGATTTGGTAGGAGGGTAAAAATTTCCTAGGAAATTATTATCTCCTTGTCGGCTTTTGGTTACCTCAAAGACAAACTCAAATGTTATATTATAATTTGAAAGCACTCTGTAGTATCTCTTAACAGACACAGTCACTTTGGCCAAGATAGCTTTAAATCCTAAGGTTTGGTAGGGGGGTAAAAATTTCCTAGGAAATTATTACCTCCCTGTCGGTTATTGGTTACTTCAAAGACAAACTTAAATATTATATTATAATTTGAAAGCACTCTGTAGTATCTCCTAACAGACACAGTCATTTTGGCCAAGATGGCTTTAAATCCGAAAATTTGGTAGGGGGTAAAAATTTCCTAGGAAATTACCTCCCTGTCGGCTATTGGTTACTTCAAACACAAACTCAAATGTTATATTATAATTTGAAAGCACTCTGTAGTATCTCTTAACAGACACAGTCACTTTGGCCAAGATGGCTTTAAATCCTAAGATTTGGTAGGGGGTAAAAAATTCCTAGGAAATTATTACCTCCCTGTCGGTTATTGGTTACTTCAAAGACAAACTCAAATGTTACATTATAAATTGATACCACTCTGTAGTATCTCTTAAGAGACACAGTCACTTTTACCAAGTTGGCTTTAAATCCGAAGATTTGGTAGGGGGGTAAAAATTTCCTAGGAAATTATTACCTCCCTGTCGGTTATTGGTTACTTCAAAGACAAACTCAAATGTTACATTATAAATTGATACCACTTTGTAGTATCTGTTAAGAGACACAGTCACTTTTGCCAAGTTGGCTTTAAATCCGAAGATTTGGTAGGGGGGAAAAATTTCCTAGGAAATTATTACCTCCCTGTCGGTTATTGGTTACTTCAAAGAGAATGTTAAATGTTACATTATCAATTGATATCACTCCATAGTATCTCTTACCAGATACAGTCACTTTAGGCAACATGGCTTTAAATCCGAAGATTTCGTAGGGGGGTAAACATTTCCTAGGAAATTATTACCTCCCTGTCGGTTATTGGTTACTTCAAAGACAAATTCAAATGTTACATTATCAATTGATATCACTCCATAGTATCTCTTAACAGACACAGTCACTTTGGTCAAGATGGCTTTAAATCCTAAGATTTGGTAGGGGGGTAAAAATTTCCTAGGAAATTATTACCTCCCTGTCGGTTATTGGTTACTTCAAAGAGAATGTTAAATGTTACATTATCAATTGATATCACTCCATAGTATCTCTTAACAGACACAGTCATTTTGAGCAAAATGGCTTTAAATCCGAAGATTTGGTAGGGGGGTAAAAATTTCCTAGGAAATTATTACCTCCCTGTCGGTTATTGGTTACTTCAAAGACAAACTCAAATGTTACATTATCAATTGATATCACTCCATAGTATCTCTTAACAGACACAGTCACTTTGAGCTAAATGGCTTTACATCTGAAGATTTGGTAGGGGGGTAAAAATTTCCTAGGAAATTATTACCTCCCTGTCGGTTATTGGTTACTTCAAAGACAAACTCAAATGTTACATTATCAATTGATATCACTCCATAGTATCTCTTAACAGACACAGTCACTTTGGCCAAGATTTCTTTGTATCCGAAAATTTGAGAGGGGGGGTAATATTTTCTTAGTTAATTTATACCCCGTTATCCGTTCTTGGTTATTTCAAAGAGAAAATCTAATGTTATTTTATAAATTGGTTTTATACCCTGTCGTTACGATGTTTTTATATAAGAAATTTTATAGGGGGTGTTTTTCCCTAGGGAATTTATACTCTTGTATCGTTCAGTGCTATTTCAAGAATAAGGTCAAATTTGTACATTATAAATTGGGGATACGAACAAAATCTCGCGGCCGAAACATCGCCGCCCAAAATCTCGCAGGCCAAAACCTCGCCGCCCAAAATCTCGCGTGGCCAAAACCTCGTCGACCAAAACCTCGCGGTCCAAAATCTCGCCGGGCCAAAACCTCGTCACCCAAAATATCGTGTGGCCAAAACCTCGCCGCCAAAACCTCGTGGGTCCTGAGATCAAGCCAACGCTCAAGAATTATCCAAACTTCAACACTCCCTTACGAGGAGCATTTTGCAACATACCTTCTTATGGTACAAGGAGAAGATTTGTTTTTTAGATCTGGAGAACGGGAAAATTCATTCAACGCCTTCCATTCCATTCCTCCTTAGGGCATGCATTTCGCAAAATATTGTCTTATCTGGAGCTTGTGCCCTTGTGGAGCAAGAAGATTTATACAAAATGTTTCAAAACTTAATAAGTTTTGTAAATCTGGCGATAGAACATTCTACATTGAAGAAATCGTCGTGAAGAGGTTTTATCCTGACGACATTTTTTTCCCAGGCGACACTACGTCTCGCTTAATTTAGACCAGGCGAGATTCTGTGTCCCGGGATCATTACAACAAGGTTTTGGTCAGGCGATATTTTGGGTATGGCGATATTTTGGGGCGCGAGGTTTTGGCAAGGCGAGGTTTTGGCCCGCGAGGTTTTGGTCAGGCGAGGTTTTGGCCAGGCGAGGTTTTGGCCTCGCGAGATTTTGGCCCGTGACGTTTTGGGCGGCGAGGTTTTGGCCAGGCGGGGTTTTGGCCTGGCGAGATTTTGTCCCGCGAGATTTTGGGCGGCGAGGTTTTGGCCAGGCGAGGTTTCGGCCCGGCGAGATTTTGGGCCGCGAGGTTTTGGGAGGCGAGGTTTTGGCCAGGCGAGGTTTTGGTCCTTAAGGTTCTGGCCGCGAGGTTTTGTACCCAAACCTATAAATTGATGTTATAGCGTTTTATGTCTCAACATACGCACTCACTTTGGGGACGATAAAGAATGGTTTTATTTTCGGAAAGTTCATAGGGAGATAATATAGGCTATAAAGAAAGCTAAACTTATTTTTATTTTTAATGAGATGTTGAAATACCAAATTAGATGACTGGAGTTTAATAGAGTCCAAAAAATTTACACGTTTTTATAAGATAATTTTCACCCGTATCCTTCGCTTCCACTTCGAAATTCCAAAAATCGTTTCTTTTTGGTATCTTACGTCTCAGATCCTATGTACTGACTAAGCTTTAAGTTTCCAACTGGTAGGACTTGAGAATCTCCTTTTTACAAACCTTGTACGTTGTTCTGGTGACTAGCTCGCGCTAGCTAGCTACGCCATTTTGAACAGTGTTGACAACTTTATCAATGTTTATTATATCTCCGGTATGGTTTGAGATATCGAAGTGCTGTGAACGGTAAAATAATTTGTACGTTCCTTGCAAACCATACATGCAACTAGATATAATATTTACCTAAGATTTTTTTTTAAAAAATAAAGACTTTCAAAAAATTCAAAATTTTCAACCCCTGTAACTTCGTTTCTCTTCATTCGAAAAACGTCATACCATGACCATGGTATTCAGCGCTAAAGTTCTTTCGATGTACATTATCCTGTGCGTCTCTGTTGTGCTGTGTCTGCGTTAGAAGCTTCCAAACTTCGGATGTTTGTGATACCATAATATGTTTAGCTTGTAACACTGATTAATAAAAGTGGTATTTTAAGTTTACATTTGACATGTTGGTTTGAAATATGTAATAAACTGACGTAGTGCCATTTGAAAAAAATATAAACACTGTTGTGAATTTCTGTCTAAACCCGTTATAGCGGATGATCATGATAATTTGTCTACCATATGTATATAAGAAGAGAGAGAGGAATAAATTGCAATAACGTTGTTTTTAGTTGAAAGATGTGTTTTCAATCATTTATGTTATAAACTGTGCAACAAGAGTTATCAAGATTATAAAGCAACTAATTTCTAATATTTTACACTACAAACTACGTAATATTTTGGAATCAAATTCTGCTTTCTCAGTTGCAAATAACATACTTTAAAATTAGATTTACATACTTTTGTTTCAAAAGATTGTTTATTCTCAATATAGTTTTTTTCCACGTGTTCCACACTGTCAAAAGAGTCAAATAGAGTTTCAAAATCAATATTTTCCTTTCGACGCTACTGAATCCTTAAATCTCGACTACTAGTGAAACAAGTCAAGAGCTGCTTTCAGGAACGAAACTGTGAAATATTTTTTAACAGTGCAGTGTTCCAGAGGAAAGTTTCTTCCTCCTTTGGTAATAGTATACATGAGAACGCCGTGATCTGCGTTTCTTCTGTGTTCTATTACCACTTCTACATAAAATACCATAAATTTTCTACGTAGTGCAATAGTAAGAAGTATCCATGTGCACAAGACATACGATATGCGTTAAATTCCCCCCCCCACACACACATAGTCATAGATAAAGTACAAGGGCACTACACATGCAGATATAAAGTACACGTACGTTCTTTTTTATTTTCGTATCAGTCGATAAGTAAATCAAAGTCGTTTTTTTACCCCCTTGGTAAGTTCGTAGATATTCAATGAATAATCCCTAAAAGTATGAGAATCCAGCTCCTTCGGGAACTGACGCGGCTTTACGTATACTATATC